>NW_012155951.1:2736373-2742059 GCF_000956105.1 Propithecus coquereli | reverse complement strand
TAATTTTCATTCTTCCAGTCATTTATTGAGCATATGTTAAGTTCCAAGCACTGTTTCTGTCACCATAGATATATTAAAAGGAAAGCAGTTATCAGTGTTATGGTTAAACTTCCAAATTTCATATAGGACAAAAATTTCCTGGATTTACCCACAGCCTATGATAATTACCAGCTGGGAAAGCTTAGACAAACCATGTTACTTAAGTCTCATTTTCTTATTTATAAAGGAGATAACAATAAGCAGAGTTTCTTGTGATGTGAAAGGGTTCGTACAAGGAGCCTGAGCTCCTGCATGACCACCTCTTGCCAGGCTTGGCCACTGTGCGTTTCCTGGCAGTTCTACTCCAGGCTGCCCCCAGTCTCCCAGTGCCCTGAAAAGCAGAAGAAAATGGAAAGAACATGCTATTCCCCTCAGTCTGTGTGGCTTTGGCACTCTTCTGGGTGACGGGTGCTCTGTCCACACTGAAATCTCCAATGATGTTTTGCTGTCCTGTGCAGTGACTTTTCTAGGCCTGCCTTTAATCTGGCTTGGAATCTGTGGGGGACTGGACTTCCAGAGAAGGTCTTTCTTGGCCTGGGTAGTACTCACCGTAGGGAATTCTTTTAAGAATTATATAAGCCTGTTTCAATATAAGCCTGTTTCTTCTGGCCCATGCCTTAGCCTCTCAGCAAAAGAGTGTTTTTGCCTTGTTCTTCCATTGGGTATTGAGACTTCATCCCAGGGCCAGAGGTGGGCTTTCCTGCAGGTAATGGGGATGTGGGAAGAAGGCGTTACTGGCTTAGGAAAGGGAGGGACTGGGCTGGCATCCTTTCTGGCAGTAGTTCAGTCCTAAAACCTAGTAGTGCAATGTTTCTTGAACCTTCACATATGAAGTGCTCCTTTGCATATCTGATGGAAGTTACAACCTCTCCTTCTCCCCAGACAAGTTCGTGCATAATTCCTGAAAGACTTATAGATAGGTCCACTTATGGCCTCACTGGCTGTGAACCACGTGATTCCAGGTGGTGCTGTTCACACTGAGGCCATGTGAAGGGCATTTCCTGAAGATGTGCAGTCACAAGACATTTGGTTCTGGATAAAGCCAGAAAAAAGGTTACCTCTTCCCTTACTAGGTCACCTAGCCTCCCCATTTCTCCTGTTTCCTTTCTAGCCACCATTCTTTCTTACTGAAAACTCTTCCCCAACATCCCTGCTCACTTCTGCTCATTGCATTCCTTATCAACATAGCATGCAAGTTCTGATCATTTTGAATTGCCCCCAAAATTTATAATTTGCTTCAAATATTTTAAAAGTTTTTGTCACTGTTGCTCTAATGCAAAACCATCTGAGTGGGCAGGTAAAGTGGAGACCAGGGCCACTGGTAGTGTTGTGCAGGTTGTTCAGCACACATCTCCAGAGAGTGCCACACGCATGGAAGTCAATATGAGTGAAGTCCCCTGGAGGTGGGTGGTGCAAAACATGGGTGCCCAGATATAGCAGCCCTAGTGAGGGTGTCCTTAGTGTCACTGGAGAGGTGGCAATCATCAAAGAGAAATATGTTTCCTGCCTCATTGTTTGAGAACATTTGAGAACTCTCAGAAGCCCACTTTGAGACTTATGTGCAAGTTGATGGCACAACAGCGTCACATGACACACATTCTCCAACTTCCAAATGACTTTGTGCTCCCAAACTTATGTGAGTCAACTCTCTGAAAATGGACAACAGTTTGTACAAAGAATTGATGCTTTGGAAGGCAGTCTGGTTCTCCGCTCCATTGGTTCACTGTGCTCTCCCCCATGACAGGGCCTATTTCCCATGACGGAGCTGCTAGGGTTTTTTGGTGTGGTCTGGGGAAATTCTTATCACCTTGAGTCACAGGAAACTGTGTGGTTGAGGATAAAGTTTTCTCAGAGCAGAGGGCAAAGAAGAGCCCAGAGAAACTGGGCTAGAAGAGAAGCATCAGGAGCCATCAGGCCCTTAGGTTTCTGCTTTGCTGTAACCTCAGATTCCTGAGGTCACCTCCACGAGGCCCTGGGGAGAGCCAGGTTTCTGGTTCTTGTCTCCACCAGTACTTCGCTGGTGATCTTGAAACTAATGTCTTGGCCTCTCTTGTCTTGCTATCTCCAGCTGCACAGGATCCCATATGAAGTTTTCTAATAACACATCCAGTTTCCATTGTGTTTGCACGGGCAGCATGCAACGGCAGACTCACCGGGTGCTACTGCTGCATTCAGTTTCATGGCCAGGATCATCTGCACATCCCTTGGAGTGGCTGAGCACAGACGCCTGTGGCAAATACTCAACGTGGCTCCTTTGGACCCTCTCTGAGGTGCATGCACAGTCTGGCACGTCTCTGTTTCCTCTTCTAGAATCTTTGTCCACGGAATTAATCATTTAGCTGGAAATTTCTGGAGTGTGCAAGAAAAACATGGGACTTGGGGATTGAATCTTGTTTCTCCCTCTCTCTCCTCATTCCATCCTTGTGTGAATACTAGCTAGGGAGAAAGGAAGTCGAACTTCCTTGCCTGCTCCCTGACCTGTAAAATGATGAGGCGATTACAAGACAGCATATCACAAAGTCTCAAGAAATGCATATCTCCTTGAATAACCCAGGTTCTGGAACAAATAGAGACGGGGGGTCAGGTAGAAGATGGGTAGCATTCAGACATAAGGACATCTAAGTAAAGGAGAAAACTATAATGTTTAAGTATGAACCATAGGCAGTGATTTTGTAAATTGAGATAGTGGCTCCTCTTAGGGGGAAAGATGGGGATGTTATCAGAATGGGTCACATGGACAGGATTCTAGGGTGGGTAGCAGAATTGTTTCTTGACTTAGGTGATAATTACAAAGATTTTTGCTGCTGTACCTGTATTTTATTTTACAATAAAAGAGATTTTGAAAATAATAATATTTTTTAAAAGTCTAAGAACAAGTGTCTAAAAGGTTTGAAGAACCGATAGAGGAACGGGACATCACAAAAATTAAAGAAAGAATGCCAAGGAAGTATGGTATTTCACAATGTGAAATATTACAGAGAGATTCAGCATAAATGTCCGGTAGACGTAGCATGGAAATAATCCTGAAATGACACTAGAAATGGTCATATCATTGAAGCGGTTGGAGCCTCACCTAAAGATAAGAGTGTGGAGTCAGAAATTATAGAAATTTCTTACAAGAGTTTGTCTGTGAACAGAAAGATACATATTGTGTTTCCTGTTAACTAATCCAATAAAGCCCTAGATTCTTTTTGTTACTCTGCCTGATGCAACAATTTGTTAATTTATATTAGTTTTCTGAAGTAATCATTAAGCCTCTTCTTTAAAATGGGATTCAGATCTCACTCTCTTAGAAATATTCTGCAAACAGCTCAGCATAAAGTAGTCAAGGCAACTCACTTGGCCCTATGGAATTGTAGTTAAATTTGATTAAAAATAGTAATAATTTAATTAACAAAATGGAGCACATTCCTCATCTTTTATTTTTTTCTTTTGTTTGATAATATACTTCATTCAATATCATGCTTTTCTGACTCCAAAGCTGTGTAATAATAGACTGTGTATATTCTATGCATTAACAGAAACAGTCCCATTTAGGGAAAGTATACAAGAAGTGAAAGTATACAGCAATATGCAGAATAATCTGTTCTGGAGAACAAATAAAACAGACACTTGCTATCAGTTTGCTGTTTACTTAATTGTCTAATCCACAGAAACTCTGCATTGGCTTCTCTGTCTGAGGATACCTTGATCATATATTCTTCATATTTTGGGATTTCATGTATCTGGGCAGTTGTCATTATGATGTTTTCCAGACTGATTATTTCTGAAGCATATGTCTAGCCTGGACACTTTTCTTAGGCTGATCAAGCAGATGTTGTCACCTGGATATGCTAAAGGACTTACAAATTTTACTCATTTTTTGTGCTCTTCCCCTCCCCATGTCTGACAGTGTTGCTCTGATGTTTGCCATACCAATTAATGGAATTAATTTACCCCCTGTCACACAGACCAGATCTTTTCAAATCATCCTAAGCTCTTTTTTCTTTTCACTTATCTCTACATCCAATTAGTTACTAATTCTTACTTTCTACCTAACTCTCTCTTACATCTATCTAGCTAGATGTTTTTTTGCTTTCTGACTACCACTGTCTTAATTTGAGCCTTTTTATCTCCCGGTGGAATGATTTTTCAATTAGCTTTCTTGACTACAGTTTCTTTTCACATCCAATTGAATTATCTCTTTAGAGTGTAAATATCATATATAATACTCCCCCCTTCCTTAGGAGAGAACAGAGTCCTCACTATTAGGTGCCTCGGGGTTTGGTGCCTATCACTTCCTATGCTACCTCTCTCAGTCCTCATTCCCTAACTTTCCCACACCCTTCCTCACAAAGACTATGTTCCAGTGATACCCAGCTACTATCAATTTTCCAAATAAGTCATTGTTTTATGCCTCTGAGCTGCTGTCTGTGCCACATATACTACTTGGAGTGCCCTTTCCTCCCAGATAACTTGCAAACATCGTTCTCAAGTTGAAACTCTAGTATTCCCTCTACTTTTATTGGGGGGTGTTGTTTTTTACAGTTATTTTGCACATAATTTGTTTTTGTTACTTATATTCTACTGCAGTTATTGTCAACGTCTATTATCTATTAATATCTGTCATTATCTCTATCTGTCCTAGGAGACTACAATTTTTGTTGGGGGAATAATCAAATATATTTACCATTTTGTTTCCAACATTTAGCACAGTGAGTTCACAAAAAAAATGTTTGCTGAAGGAACAAATGCAGGAATGCATTGGAAAATATGATTGGGCAGTAATTGTGAATCATTCCTAAAGAGAATACACCTTTGAATATAGCACAGCAAAATGGAAAGCCTTTTAATGAATTAAGAAGGAACTTAATTCATCCAAAGTAAAAGTTCTACATGATTCTGCAGGGGAAAACATCTCCATTAGTAACAAGGCTGGGATCATAACTTGAGGCACTCATATTTTACCCCCTTTGGATCATTAAGGAAACTTAGGGGACTTCCTTCATCTGTCTTGGTTATCTAGATAATAGTAAGAATATTTTGTCCAGGTTCCTTTTTACATAGTGACTACTACCACCTGGGTTCCATGTAAAGACAACCACCATGCATTTCACCTGTACAAGTCCTACTAAAAATAACAAATGGATATGCTTTTTGTGTGTGACTTGAAGGTATCTTAGTGGCCAATTTAGTCTGTAGCATTGATGAGTCAATCAGCTCAGCCATAAGGCAGCTGCAAATCCAGATCATGCACAGAATGCTCAATTTGTTGTCCATATGTAGGCATCGACTTTGTGATGAATAAGCAAGACTAAACCAAGTCTTTTCTTATATGGGGAGTGCACATGCATGTTGATGAGCCATAAGACCAATCCTCTGCTGACTCGAGAAATCAGAAAAGGAAGTCCCAAAAATCCATCTTTTACAAAAAGAAAATGTACAAATTTCCACTAAGTTTCATTTGCCTAGAGATTTAATTTATTCATACCTGTTAAGGACACAAAAGCCATTCGGTCTATTGATTTCTGGAATCAGTAAATTTATTACTGAAGATTTGTGCATGGAAAATGTGGTCAATGAAGACAATTCTCTACTGCAGAAGGTCAATTGGACACATTAATGGCCGATTCTCTAAAGCATGAAGGATCATTTTAGGGCTAGCATT
>NW_012155951.1:2722248-2723568 GCF_000956105.1 Propithecus coquereli | reverse complement strand
TGTAGATTTGGTAGTTCTGTGTGCCCAGGTACGATGACTTTTTCCAACTCTAGAGCATGCGTGATGGTTGGTGTACCTTGTGAGCCAATACTGAACAGCAATGATATACTCCCAGAAACACTCTCAAAAATGTTCCTTCTAGATAAAGCATTTAAAGTGCCTATTACTCTTTCAGTGCAGATATTATAGGTCGGATATTAGTAAACTATGGCCCACCAGGCCATGAGACTTGTGAATAAACTTGTTGGAACACAGGCGCACACACTCATTTGTTTATGTATTTTCCATAGCAGCTTTCATACCTTAAGAACAGGGGCACTTAGCTGTGACAAAGACCATATGGCCTGCATAGTTACTATCTCATCCTCTTCAGGAAAAGCTTGCTGAACTCTGCGATGACTCGAGGACATCAAACCATTATTGATACGCTGAATTAACTGAGTAGAATTACTGCCAATGCAGCCAAGTTCTGTTGAGATTAAATAGAGAGCTTGTCATTTAATTTAGTTTTTAAAATTTGACTGGCCAGGCTGGCTGTGGTGGCTCATGCCTGAAATCTCAGCACTTTGAGAGGCCAAGACAGTAGGATCTCTTGAAGTCAGGAGTTCCAGACCAGCCTGGGAACTATAGTGAGACCTTTAATCTATTAAAAAAAAAAATTATCTGTGTGCAGTGGCATACCCCTGTAGTCCCAGCTACCTAGGAGGCTGAGATAGGAGGATTGCTTGAGCAAAGGAGTTCGTGGCTGCAGTGAACTACCATTGTGCCATTGCACCCCAGCCTGGGCGATAGAGCAAGATCTTGTCTTGAAAACAAACAAACAAAAAAAATCAGTGTCTTAAAATGGGAGAGCTTCAGCATTTCTGAAATTAGGAGCCAATTGATCAAATCAGCATCTCAACAATATCATTGTAGATTTTTTATCTTTCCTTCCATTTCTCTGCTCCATCATTTTTTTATTCACAATATTATGGAGGTAGAAACATTTTGATTATGTAAATTGTTTTTATACCATTTGAGTCGAGGTTATAAGTGTGCCCATTCCTCAAATAGCGTGCATTGTACAACTTAAGTGTGAATTTATCCATCTCCTCCTTCCGCATCCCACCTGCTTGATTTCCGATGCATGTTATTTCCATATGTGCACATAAGTGTTAATCTATTGCTGTAATGATTGTTTCCTTGGCTGTGCAGATGCTTTTTAATTTGATCAGGTCCCATTTATTTATTTTTGTCGTTGCTGTGATTGCCTTTGGGGTCTTCTTCATAAATTCTTTGCCTAGGCCAATGTCTATAAGAGTTTTTCCAACATTTTCTTCT
>NW_012155951.1:2719150-2721003 GCF_000956105.1 Propithecus coquereli | reverse complement strand
ATGTGTGTAGACTTTAGTTTATAATATTTTTATATTGACTTTATGGATTAAAATAATTAAAGTAAAAGAATATGGGTAGTTTGATTTGGGAAGCATTAAGAAAGCTTAATTTCTAAAAAGAAAACTCCTTGGTGGCTTTTGCTTTGAAAATAACCTCCCCATTGCAGGTAACTATATGTATAATAACTTATATAGAATGAGTTTGCTTTCTTAATATAAGAAATTATCCAGAAAAATAAAACAGGTATGTGTGATTATGCATTCTACCTATACATGCTTATGCACACGTGTGCATATAAAAACGTGTGTATATTATAATGAATGCCTTTATAAAGTATCATTCTGCTGACTTTGTAAGAAGACAGCTTTTATCTCAATAAGACAAAGAAATAAGAAGAATTGGTATGTGTAATTTTCTTTTCTTAAGATTGATTTGATATTAGGATTGTATTAATCAAGTAAAATAAGATAAAAGTACAGTTTGTTCCTCTATATTTTGAGAAAATTTGTGAAAAATGGCACTTTTCCTGAAACGCTTCAATGTGTGACAGAATTCACCAATGAGACTGTCAAGATTGATATTTCTTGAAGGAAATTTTAAATTATGGATCTAATTTATTTAATAGATATAACACTATTCATATTTTCTATTTCTTCTGTCTTATTAGAAATTTGTTTATACCAAGGATTCTTTTAAATTTGTGACAGAATTCACCAATGAGACTGTCAAGATTGATATTTCTTGAAGGAAATTTTAAATTACGGATCTAATTTATTTAATAGATATAACACTATTCATATTTTCTATTTCTTCTGTCTTATTAGAAATTTGTTTATACCAAGGATTCTTTTAAATTTCATGTAAGTTGTTAAGTTTATTGATATGAAGTTTGCACATATGATCCTTTGTTATATTTGTAATGACTGTAGAACTTATATCAATGCCCCTTTTCATGTTTATTATTGGCATTATGTCCTTTCTCTATTTTTTCTACTGTCTTGATCATTATAACTAGAAATTTCTTAATTTGATTAATTTTTTTAAAGAACAATTTGGCCTTGATAATTTAATCTACTACATTTTTGTTTTCTATTTTAAGACTTTTTTTCTAATTTTTTTTCTTGTTTCTCTTGGGATTTAATGTATTTTGTTTTATTTTTTAATTCCTCACAGTAGAGGCTTAGAACATAGATTGAAAATGTCATCTTTTCTGACATATTACATGGCTATAAATTTCCCTCTAAGAACTACTTTAACCCAAACTCATGCATTTTGTTCACAGCTGTATTAAAATATAACTAATACACAATAAACTGCACATGTATAAATATAAAATTCAACACATTTTGACATAGTACACATCTATGAAAAACTATCATCACAATCAAGATAATGAACCTATTCACCACCTCCAAAAATTTTCTGATTCTCCTTTTAATCCAGCCTTTCACCTCTGGATACTCTCTGTCACTGGGCCAACACTGGTCTGTTTTCTGCTCTTGCAGTTTAGTTTTCACTTTCCATAATGTTATGTACATGACACCATAGAATATGTGATCTCCTTTGACTGGTATATTTTACTCAGCATACTTACCTTGATATTCATCAGTGTCAGTGTCTGTGCCACAAGTTTATATCTTTCTATTGCTGAATAGCATTCTATTGTGTTGATGTGTCACAATTTATTTATTCATTCACCTGTTGATGCACATTTGGGTTATTTCTGGTCCTTGGCTGTTATAAATAAAACGACTGTGAAAATTAGGGCATAAGTAATTTTATGGGAATATGTCCATAAATATTTATCTTAAGAAAATATCCAGGAGTAAAATCGCTACAGTTTTATTTTCCT
>NW_012155951.1:2710791-2717654 GCF_000956105.1 Propithecus coquereli | reverse complement strand
TTCAGGTAATTATCTATGTGATGCTCAACATCCATATTAAGGGGCTTATGATACTGAAATATGATTTGTTTATATTTCTGCTCACCTCAACTTATAATTTTTTTTAATTATATTTTTTATAATAAGGTGTAAAAAGAGAGACTTGTATTCCTCATGCCCAGTAAAAACCAACAGTGATTTTTTCCAGCAGTGATTTATGAATGACAGTATGAATGAAGGAAGGAGATGTCAAATTCTCTGAGTTTTAAGGGAAATCAGACATTCAAATTTTGAAAGAAATTTTCATTGCTCCTCATCAGCAACTTTAGTCAGGAAGAAAAACACCAGAGAGTGAATACAAATCTATAACCACTCTGCAAAGCTGTCAGTGGCCTTGAAAAAGAGACATAGATAAGAGATAAGAATCTGAAAATCAGTGGGACTAAAGTGAGAATTGACAATGGGCAGGGAAGAATCTTTGGCTTTGGACGAGGCAGAGAAGAGCAGAGTTCCGCATTGAGGACTGTGCACGAAAAACAAGTAGAAAAGCCTGAAGCTGGGATTGAGGTTCTTGTGTGGGCTGGAGAGACAAAAGTTAGATAGACATTGCCAGCTTTTTGTTTCTGTGCCTGCACTTTGCTATCTTAAATGTGGCTTTGTTCACATCCGTCAGAGAACTGAACTACAAAAAGCTCAGTGTTAAAATTTTTGAGCCCTTTGGACATTAAGGGGTCATCTCTTTATTTCATTGTTGTAGTCATATGATGAGGAAGATATGTGTTCACTGGAAAACAATTTCAACTGTGAGTACCCAGTCACTCTCTCTCTCTCTCTCACACACACACACACACACACACACACCACTTCAGTTTGAAATGAAATAATTCAATCACAAAGAGTTCCTGTTCTTTGACAGGTCAATTTGATTTGCCCCTCAGCCTGACAGTCGAAACATGACTGAGGAGGACGTATTTCCAACAGAGTACCCAAAGCACTAAAACATCCTACACTTTACAGTAGATTATTAACACTGAAAAGGGAAATTGACCAACAGGGAAAGATACCCTACTGACAACTTTACTAAGTTATTGGGAGAAAAAGCATCCCTATATGTTTGTTCTTTGAATACTTTATGCAAATGTGTTGATGTATATGCACATGTTGGTAGGAAAATAAATGCAAAAAGACAGAATTTCCAACGAATGAATATGTTGAATTGCTAAAAGCAACATATTGCAACTTATGTTCTGAGAGCTCTTTGCTCACCATGAAATCCCCAAGCTGAATGTATTCAGAAGAAATGCAATAAGGTATGGAATAGTTCCAGGTTCAGATGTGAACACAGATACAAACACAGTGAATGTCGGAATGTGTGTTTGATGCTGTTGTGCAATGTTGAGAAAATAAATTGGATGTTGTTCATGTTGCTAATGCAAAAACAGAATGAATGTTAAAATGAAGTTATCTGCTGATTTTGGAATCTCATTTATCCCCTGCTGATTCATATCATCTGTTTTGGTTAGACACGTGATGCAAACATTCGTTTTGCGAAATCCCACTCCTAAGTCTTCAACAACTTTACCCCAGCTTTTGAAAATTAGCACTAGTTCAAATACCAAGAGTATAAAGTAATTGATTTCAAGCTGGTTGAATGAGTATTTTCTGGGCTTGATGCTCTGTGGAAATAAAAATTTTTAAAATTGTAAAAAGAAAATAAAAAGAGAAAGATGCTTCTTGCACACAGTAGGCATATCAAAATATTTGTTTACCTAGAAAAAACTCTGTCACTGACCTATGGAAGCTGAAAACACAAATGGAAATGACAAGGAATATCTGACACCGTTAAATTAAACTACAAAACGAAACAACGATCACAATATAAGTCAATATATTTAAGTGTCAAATTTAATAACAATAAATTGCTATAGGAATTTAAAGAAGGAAAGTGTCATGGGCTGAATTTTATTTATGGTGAGGATTGTGGAAGGATTTTATGGTTAGACATAGAGTTGGCGCACAAAAGGAAAGTATGACTAAGCTGTGGATTTGGGGGAAGTCTTTTCTGTTAATGGACCAGGTCAAAGAAGAAGAAATAAGAATGGACTCTACATGCACATAAATTAAGGGAAAATAAATTCTTTATTTTGCTTTTCATTTGTTTTGTGTTTACTTTTTAGATACGGAATTCCGGGACTTTGGAGAACCTCTAGAATACAGATGACAGTTGGCTGCTGTGAATTTATACGCTTTCCTTTTCCTATAATATTCAGCTACTTAATTAAAATCTAGTCAATTTGTTTTATTCTTGACTTTTCCAATGTTTATTCTTTAATAGAATAGACAGAATATTTTCTTATATAAAATGTATTCACTGTACAATTTAGTGGAGAGAATTCACGCTGTGGGGATGATTGTCTCAGAAGGCTTCTAGATTTAGAGTGTTCTTGAGTCTGCAAATTTAGTTATACATTTCTTATTTCTTTTAACTGACCACAATATTTAGTCAATAATAGAGCTCCCCCTTAGTAAACCAGAGATGGTAAATGGAGTTTAGTGTGGCAGAGGTGTCAGAATTGATTGAATAATTTAAAGAAAACTGATACATATTTTTCAGGGAATTGCATTTGATTAGTTTTTTGCTTTTTTATACCTCGTGACATAACATCTGTAAAGACCTCTCTGTTATGAGTGATTTTTGTTCAGGTAATTATCTATGTGATGCTCAACATCCAGATCATTTCTGATTTCTAAATATAGTCTCAGATATACAGAAAACACTAAGACTTGTCAGTGTGGTAGACTGAGCTCATACAGGAAACCTTTCTTCTCCCACTCCAAACACAAAGAAATCCTGTCTAAAATATGACAAAGGGATGCCAAAGGGCTTTGGGGCCTGGTTGGGAAAATTAAGCCCAGCAGATACTTAGGAAGTGAGGTATTTATACTCCTAAGATTCTTGAGGCAAAGCCTAGGCTGATTCATGGAGTGGAAAGGACCTGGGTCCCCCAAGTCTAGGTAAAGCCACTAAGGTCTGTATGCCTCTGTTTTGCTGTTGCTTATTTTTTTTTTTAATTTATCCATTGAACAAGTAATGGTTGAGGCTCTATTGTGTGGTAAGCACTGGTAGCAGGAAGGAAGGAAGGGAAGAAGGAAGAAAGAAAGAAAGAAAGGCAAGAAGGAAGGAAGGAAGGAGAAAGTAAAACTTTATGCCCTTGTGAAGCTTGTGGAGGAGAGTGGAGACAGAGATAAAATAGTATACATTAGACTGTGGTAGATAACATTGACAAAAATAAACAGGAAGGAGATATAAGGAATATAGCGATTTCTGGAAGTCCAAACGGAGTCACATGAAAGCCCTTAGTACAAAGTAACACCTTGAAGAAGATCAGTCAAGACTTAAACAGGCATATCCACATGCATTCCTGGACAAAAATAATTTAGGCAGAAGAAACCACAAATATGAAAGCCCTTAGACAGGAGCCTTCCAGGAAAGAGTAAGGCGACCATTACGGTTGGGACACAGTGAGAAAATATAAGGAAATTAGGTCAGACTGTGAGCTGGCAGATCATATGGGCACTTTTAATGTATTAATAGATAGGGGTAAAAGTGGGAAGTGTAATTATATGGCTATGGTAATAATCTGGGTTGGAGATGATGGTGGGCTGGACCAAATAAGTAACAGTGAAAGTGATCAGAATGGTGAGATTCTTGGTATTATTCTGAAAGCAGAGTCACTAGGATTTGCCAACAGATTGTACATGTATGTGAAAGTTAAAGAAAGTCAAAGATGACTCCAAAATATTTGTTTGAGGAGTGGAAGCAGGAGGTCATTAACTAAGATGAGAAAAACTACTGGGAACACAATTTTTGTTCAAAACATCCAAACCCTGTCATAAACTATGCAAAGATTCAGATGCCTGTTAGAAAACTAAGTGTAGCTGTTAAGTAGAGAGTTAGATATACGAGCCTGGAATTGATGGAAAATGTCTGGGCTGAAGATGTAAATTTGGAAATCATTAGTGTATAGATGATATTTAAAGCCAGCAGACAGGATGAAATCACCAAGGAAATAAGTGTAGATAGATTAATAGTTATTAAATCATGTTCTTGAAAGACCATGTCTTCTGGTCAGGAGTAGGCTGAAAACTGGATGTCCAGGGCTATGGCTAGAAAAAACTTCATGCATTTACTATTAGAAAATCAAATCTTCTTCATATGACAAGGTGGCATCTGAATTTATACTACTCACCTGCAGCAGAAGCTTAAGTTGAGAAATTAAGAAGTCTGGCCCAGGTTTGATGTAACATGTGAGTCTCTGAAAAAGCAAATAAAGATATGCACCTTCAAATGCTTTCTGCAGTTGTGCTTTTGAGTCTCCATAAAACACAGTACCTGTTGAAAATGACACAGCAGTAAGAATTTACAAACCACCATAAGATATCAGCAGATAACTTTTTTTAAAAAAAGGCAAAATGAATGCTCAAAGAACAATATTAAATAGAGCAGCCTATAAAAAATTTAACATAGATTTTTTAACAAAACATTTAAACATAAATTTTACAAAAAATAAAGGCATGCATAGAATACACAAAATGAAAGTACTAATAGTATATCAAAACAAATAAATGCTCTTTTTGAAAAATTGACATTTTTAATATATAAAAAATTATAAAAATATTAATTTAAAAAATTGATAGTTGTGTTATAGAATAGATTACACATACACGAGGCAGACGTGGTACATTAGAAGAGAGATTTCAGGAGAGAGCCAACATGGCAGATCGGAGACACCAGCCACCAGATCACCTCAGAAAGAAGGAAAAGTTTTAGATGAAAAAGGAAAAACAAACAAATATAGATCGAGTATAATTCCAAGGGAAATGTGCCAGAACCTACTGGAAATTCCATGGAAGAAGTTGCAAAGCAGAAGAAGAAGAAGCAAGATATCAGCAGAGATCAACCCCTGAGAGGCTTGGAGTCCACTGAGAAGGGTAGGTGGAGCGATTTATTTCTCCCTCCCCCACATCTCTAGAAGAGATCTTCTCCCCTTATGAACCCCAAAGATACTGCTACCAGTGAACTGGGTGCTTCCTGTGGACAAAGCACTTGGCTATCAGCAGCCTTGGGGCCCCTTCACATCACCACAGACCCAAGCTCAGATGGCAGGCACCATATTGCTTTCCACCTATTGTGTGCCTTTGTCCTCCCCAGGGGGTTTCAGTCCCTCAGTTTTCATCTTGCTCATTCTCACACAAACATTTCACAACTCCAGCCCAGACTGCAGGAGACACAGGAAGCCGGTGGGTCCCCAGAACCTGAACATTCTGTGCAGACTGTCTTCTGGAGAGAGGGACAGAGATGACCAGAGTGCTAGCTTTCTTCCATTCAAACTTTTTTGCTGCCCCTCCTCTCACCCACTTGTGGCTGCTGAGAGAGACAATCACAGGAACTGCTCTTCCTCTCCGTTGGTGCATCCACCACATTGGGGCTTCCACAGAGAGTGGGACTCAACCTTTCCTCTTAAAGACCTTTAACAGACTAAGAGGTGCTTGGACTGTGAGCTTCCTACTCACTCAGACCCCCCAGTGCTGCTTGCCTGGCTGCTCCATCACACCAAGGCATAGCCTGAAGCAGAAGGATCAAACCTGCTTGAGTACCCTGTAGGTATCTCAGGACCAGCATGCTTCTCCCTAGCACAGTCAGAAATTGATGACCAGGAACCTGGAGACAGGTCCATAGAGCAGATCCTGTAATGCAGGACTCCATTATGTTGCTCAGGGGCATGGAGGGGAGATTTGTTCACTAACCTCGGGAAATGAGGGAGCCTGCATGGGCAGTACTGAAAGAGAATGCGGCATGGGTCCCAGCAGCAGTGCACTCATGGGGAAGCTCAGCTAGTCTGAGCTCCTGCCTGTTGGCAGAAGGCAGACGTGGGAGAGAAACAGTGGATCAGGGAAGGGAGGAGAGAAGTGATACCTGCTCCTGACAGCCAGATTTTGAATCTCAGACAACTCTGCCTCCAAAGCAGATTTTCTGCCTGGATGGGTCCACTTCAGCCCCTCCCTGGCAGCTTTCCCCAGAAACTGGGAGCAGACCTTTCACCCCTGCCAAAACAGCGATTTTGCCAGCTTTTGTGGAGCCTGAGGGCAAGCTCACCTGACTCAACCCCACCCAGCTTCACTCCCCCACCTGCTTCTGCTGTGGTGGAGAATAAGGACTCCCCTAGAAGTTTCAGGGCCCCACCAACCACCTGGGGCATTCAAGTGCTTCTCCTAAGGGACTAGAGCTGGTCACAGGTCCCCAAAACAACACAGCAGACTGTTCCTCCAAAAAAATGCCACCTATTGATAGGTAGGTCAATCTTCATAGCATTTTACAGAATTTACTGACTTAGTCATATAGGGTGTGGTCAATCTTTACCCGCAAGCACTAACTAGTGTCTCAGAAATTAAACTGGCCATGCCAATAAAATTCACACTGTTAAGAATACCACAAGGCTGGGGAAAGAGAAAGGATTTCAAAGACCTCCATCCTCCCTCATCAAAGAGAGACAGGGAATTTGCCTACACACATAGCTCACCATTGCCACAACCTATAAACAACTAGCAACTGAGAAAACTACCACACTAAGGATATCTATAATGAAGGCATCCATCCAGAATTAAGATTGTCATTAAAGCACCCATAGGCAAAACCAAAGATTCTTGCCCAACATATGCTACAGACACTCCCTTATGAGTGATTGTGGGAGGGGCACCTAAACAAAAGAAAATCCAAAAATAAGAAGTGATAGCTGGCCTAGGTGAGAAGGAATTAGCAAAAGAACTCCAGAAGTATGAAAAATCAGAGAGAAAGGACACTCGCAAGAGAGAACACCAGCTCT
>NW_012155951.1:2705240-2707331 GCF_000956105.1 Propithecus coquereli | reverse complement strand
TTTTTTTTCATAATGTTCCTGTGAACTCTAAATTTATAAGGACTTGTTATAGACACAGGTTGAATGAAAGCTCATTTGAATGAGACCATTGATGATCAAAGTGCCAGAAATTCTTCTGGAAAGAGTCTCCTTTTGGACTGACAACTGTCTTATCCCGGCTTTTTAAAATATGCAAACATCTGTAGGAAAGAAAAAGAATGTACTTTGGTGTTTCACCCTAAATTGTGAAAGAGTTCATCATCTTCTTTTCTCCTGGCAACATCAAATCCATAAGAAATACAGCAAAACTAGAAGGAGTCAAGAGGACACAAAACAAAAACAGAAGATGCCAAGGCTTTGTCCTGTATTAATATTTTGCTAAAGGCTGGCTTGAATAGTAATACATAACCCAATCAGTCCTCAGAAGAAGCAGATTTGTAAATGGGGTTGAATAGCAACCTAGTGTTGCAGCTGCAAAATCCCACATTTTAATTTTTGAATCTCTGATTTCCATGCACACAACAGTTAAATTCATTCCCGACCTTGTTACCAAGACTTTCGCTGAAACAAATAATTGATGCCTCTGGCATGTTACAGCATGGAAGCAGGAAGTCGAAAGTCTAATTAAGTAAACTTGTTCAATAGCAAGTGTATCTATTAGTCAGTGATACAAGTGTCACCAAGTTGATGAATGTATAAATCTTTCATAAAGTATTTGCATGCCTTCTTGACAGTCATTTGTCCCCAGATGTACATAGTTATCCATGCTAGGATAGGAAATTAAGGCATTTCCAAAATAAAAAGCTTTTGCTAAGGTACAGCTTAATAAATTATTATGAAGCAAATGCCCACTTAAACAGTTCAAGAAATGCCAAGTTGCCAGCACCCCAGAATCCCCCACGTAACTCTCCCCAATAACCAATTCTTCTGTTGCCAGCCCTCCACTCACCTTAAAAGTAAAATTAAAAATCATGTTGACTTCTGTAGTAATTATTTCCTTGTTTTCTTTTAGAGTTATAGCACTTTAGTTTGCATCTCTAAACTCTAGGTCAGTTTTGCACACTTTATGAAAGACATTCATAGTAATTTATATAGCTATAACTTTTTCATTTTCATTATATAGTATTCTATTGCTTGACTATACATATTCACTCCACCAACATGGTCAATTGGGTTGTTTCCAGTTTAGGGCCATTTCAAATGACATTCTGATGAACATTTTATACATAATTTCTGGTATGTACATGCACACACTGGGGATATATTAATATTTAGTGCTTGTCACTTATTCTGTATATTTTTTTGCTCTAACAGAAAACTGCAAAGAGTTTTCCAAAGTGGTTGTAATATTTAAATTCCCATAAATACCATATAAAATTATTGTATTAGCCAACATTTTTAATGTTTATCTTTTATGTATTAGTCATTCTGGTATTAATTTCAATTTTTCTGATAACAAATGAAATTTAGCACCTTTTCATGTGTTTATTGATCTTTGGATAAACACGTTTTTGGTGTGGAGAACTTGTTGCGTTTCTTGGTCACTTTTCTACTGCGTTAGCTATCTTTTTGTATTGATTTATAGAAGATTCTCTTTTTCATTTATCTTTATCATTATACTCATATTATCATGCTCATATATCATCTCATATATGATACGGCATATATGAGATTGTGTCATAGAAGTATGGCAGAATCTTTTCCCATTATTCAGACTTTTATTCTCTTGATAGCATCTCTTTGATAAAAACATGTCCTTAATTATGTTCATTGTTTTGTATAACTTGTTTAGAAAATTTTTTCCTATATTGCCTTCTAGAAACTTGGAATATTTTGTTTGTGTTTTTTGCAGTTTACATTTATTTCTACAATCCACTTGTAATTGACTTTTTACATTGTGAGGTAGAGGTTTATGTTTCATTGTCTTTCAAATAAAAACTCAATTGTTCCAACATTATTGACTGAGATAACCTTTTTTTCTATTTTTTTTTTCTTTCTCTACTCTTTGGAGATTCACCTTTGTCATTAATCAAGTGTCCTCGTAATCATAGGTTTGTTTTTGGTCCATTGTTATATTAGAATATCCTTGCATTAATATTATTCTCTTCTAGT
>NW_012155951.1:2702947-2703365 GCF_000956105.1 Propithecus coquereli | reverse complement strand
GTTATTTATTTTTGACTTGTTGGCCTGTAACCAATTGGTCACTTGAAATTTGTTGAGTTGATGAGTTGTATCATCATTTGCAAATAGTTCAGGAGTGCTAGAAAAGATTTTTTGGGGAGTTGTATTCTATTTGTGATCAATCACATAGATCTAATCTCCAACCTTTGTACTTCATGATCTTTTATCTTCTTGACATATGTTACTATGAAATGTGTGCTCAAATCTCTCACTATGATTAGGAATCTGACTACATCTCTTATATTTTCTACCAATTTTTGTTTTAATTTGCTGAGGCCATGCTATTTGTCACAAACACATTTAGACTATCTGCCTTTTAAAATGATATTATTATTGTAATGATTTTGTCTTAAAGTTTATTTTGTTCAATATTAATATAATAGTGTCAGATTTCTTTTAA
>NW_012155951.1:2696781-2699497 GCF_000956105.1 Propithecus coquereli | reverse complement strand
AATTGCCTACTTGACAGAGGATTTTCCATACTTTACAAAAACTTATAAATTTTTATAGTTACATTTCTGTGCATTAAGAAGTCAACCCTAACTTTTATGTGATCAAATTCTAGATGACTGAGATTATTTGGAGTCTAGCCCTGGGAATTAATATCAACACCCTTCTTATATTTTAATAACCACAGCCCCCGAATTTATCTAATTGAAACTTCTGAGTAGACATGATTTGACCGACAGTATTGACATTGAAATTGTCAAGCAATGAGCTTAGTGATAATAGTGAATTTTGATTTTTTAAATTTTTTATCAGTCCCTCTCTCAACAGGCAAATATTTCTACTGTGAAGGGGCAATGTGGCACAATATTCAGAGATCAGGCTCTGAAATCAGATACTGTATTTCTATCTAGCTCTGAAATTTTCTGGCGACATGACTTTAGGCTAATTATATATACTAATGTCCTTTATCTCTTTTGTATACATTAAAAATATTTTCTAAAGCCTCTGAAGCAGAACTCAATAAATAATAATTTCTGTCATTATACCATTTTCCAGAACCTAAAATGCTAACAAGTTGTCACCAAAGGTTCAGAGTGAACCCATCACACCACTTTCACGCTGTAAAGTGGATCCCTTGTTCAGAGGCAATTTTCTGCCGCGTCCACTCTTGCTAAATAAGCTGTTCTGTAAGCCCTCCAATGGTGGTGCCAGCATAGGTACTTCCAACTAGAAAATCAAATCCATCCTGAGGAGAGAAAAATTATGGTAGGCCAAATTGCTATCCTCTAGAAGATGGGAGAAGTTTGATGTAATCAACTTCTCAGGTGGTTTGCTGGTCTTCTCAAGGTAAGATACCATGACCAGGTCTCACCACGATTCTGCTGCTAACAGCACACCATTTAGCAGGGCTTATGGCCAGATCAGCTTGGTGAAAAGGTGTATGAATGTGGACTCATTTGCATTATATATCTCTGAAAACATTGCTAGTGCATCTGGGGGTCTATTGTGTAAACACTGCAGTGGCTAAGAACGGTGCTAACCAACAGTCAGTACACAAGCCAATATGCCCACCTGGTGAGCAAAAGCATTATCCACAGCAAATGCTTTCTGATGGACATGAAATGAGGGAAAAAGACTGGCATACAATGTGCTCAGTACCATAAATTCATCTGCACCCCTCTTCCCAAGTTCTCCTTATCCCTGACCTGTCAATCTTGCATCTTCCAGGCCTCTGACTGATGGGCTAATCTATAGCCACTGCCCAAGAGTTTATATATGTCCTCCCCTCAGTTATGTCTCCCTCCTTATAGAGTTCTCAATTTTAAGGAAGGATTTTGGAAGGATTTTCCCCCAAACTTTCCTTTAGGACCACCCTGCATGAAACTGTGTTGCAGTTTGAATCAACGTATTGAACTGATGTGCTCTTGATCCAAGCATGTGACTTTTCTTCTTCATCAGCTGGTTTTGGGAAAACTCCCCAAGAGGACACCTTGTGAGCTGAGAGAGAGATAAGAGTGTAACAGAGGCTCTGGGACAAGTGCTTGTGTAACTGACATGTGCACATTTCTATCATATGATATTTGCTACCAGGGCTGCTCAATGCCACAGCACGGTGAATACGACAGTACCCAGCTCATGATGGGGAACTCCTGTCACAAGGTCTTTGATGCCATTCGGCAGCCTCCCAGTCTTCACCGGGGGTTACTCCTGCATCAGAAGCTGCTTTTCAATATCTCATGGAGTTCTCTGCCATAGAAGGCATGACCACTCTGACTTCAGGCAAAATTAGAGTAGGTTGAGTGAATGTGATTCTGGGCTCCAAAAGTACCTGATTCAAGGAACTTCCACTCTTGTTTTGGGCATTGAGGTTGGGGTATTTGTGGTAATGATGGAACAATTAGCTATGCAAAATTAATCAATTAAAAAAATATTTACTAGACGATATTATGCTAAACACTCTCTTAGATACTGTGAAAGAAACACAGAAAGACATAGTCTGTAAACTTAAGCAATTAGAATTAAAGCAAAACCCAAACCAATAACAAGACAGAGACAAAAAATTCAAAAATAAAAGCTGCATTAGGCAGTTGACATTTAGACAGCAGGCATTAGGCAGCAATGAGACAACAAGAGAAGGATAAATAGAGTGCTATTTTTTCAGTAGGTATAATGACTTAAGCCAGGGCACTTAGGCCTCTGGCTTTATGCACAAGAAGCAAGAGCACTCTCCATTCACAGGTTAAATCGAAGGAGATAGCAGCAGTTACTGAGAGTCTAGTGCACAGTCAGGAGTCTATAGTACTGACAGAAACTCCACGTGGGTTGAGGGGCAGCATGTTGAACTGAATGAACAGACTGTGGTTCCAAAACCAATACTAGTGCTTCCAGCAAACTGCAAGGCCATGAGCAGGTGCCTCATGTTTCTGGAGTTCTTTGTTCTCCTGATTTAGAGGGTCACTGAACTTTCTTCCAGATTTTAAATTACTTCTAGAGTTGGAAAATTAGACAGGATTATTTATGCAAAATGTTCCTGACTTTTCTTTCTTGTTTTTGTGGTTGTCTCTTGCTTTCAGATATTATTCATTAATCTCTTAGTCATAAAAATCATTCAGAAATCATTCATTTGGTTTATTTAAAGTGCATTTTCTTAACATTCATAAAAAGTGTATATCTGTAAATAAATTATACATTTGTCACTGCTTATGTGTTATACATTTT
>NW_012155951.1:2695478-2696720 GCF_000956105.1 Propithecus coquereli | reverse complement strand
TACAATCAACTGAAAATGTACCCTTTGCTTGCTCCATTGTGGTCATAATTGATACAATGGAAGGTCTGTGTTATTTAGGAGAAATAAGGATAAGGATTAAATGAAGTCTGTTACCATAAAGTTGGGTTATTTTTTCCCCCTTTGGGCATTCCATAAGGTTATTCTTTCATAGAAATGAAGATCTCTGGCTTTTCTAAGAGTGTCCTGGGATGTCTGTATTCCCAAAACAGAACCAGTGGTTTCCATATCAATGTGAAAAATTATTTTTTCACACACACTCATGTAATTTTCTTCTCAACCATTCCCACTGCACCAACACTGTCTCCACCGATTCCCCTAGGAGATTGTATTCTTTTAGAGAATTGCTTGCCCCATGAATGCATATTATCTCTCATCTTGAAAAATGCCAATAAAAAAGCAAATTATATTTGTTCTCTAAGATGTTTGCTACAAACCATGACTGATTAGTGTTATATGTGACATCCACAAGAACAGTAATCAAGGTTATGTTAGCATTGATTTTTACAGAGGTGAAGTTCCTTTGATGTATTACTCCATCAACACCTGCAATGACAAAATTTGCACATGAAATTAATCCCAATTAATTATACCGTTTGTAGGTAGCACTGGCTCTTTTATGTTGCAAAATAAATATTAATTTAGTGACTTTTTTGTCACCCTGCAAGGCGTATTTAGTTAAGGGAGGGGGCCTCTATTGATCAGTACCCTGAAATATAAAAGAAAGGTTAGACAACTAAAGGGGCCTGGAAAACTAATCTGGTCATTTGGGAGCCACTCAAGTCTTAAATCATTGTAAAACTATTTTATTTTCATTTGCACTACTTTAGCTTTGAATTCAGTTTTCTGAGAAACAGGGCTTAGTCCTGTTTCTATACTTAATACTGACTTTTACCCACATATCAATTCATTGTACCTTTTTATATACTTTTTGGCCACTGAGTCTTATTGCCTTACTCAGCCTCTACTGTAATAGGGGGGAAACGAACAAAAAAGACTTGAAACTCATCATGGTGAAGACAGTTAGAACTGGGCACTGATATTTGTTGAGAATATTTTCTGTGGTTTCTTTTTAAAGAAGTGTTGTGAAAACGGAACCCGTGAAGAAGGGTAGTTTCTTTATGTTCCCTGTATGTTGGGATAGCATTCCGAAATTGTATTTCTAAGGCAACTACAGTTTATTTAAATGTATATTTAAATGCATATGGCTTAGATACTTAATAC
>NW_012155951.1:2688367-2692498 GCF_000956105.1 Propithecus coquereli | reverse complement strand
AGTATTCATTGAAGAGATTATTTTGGACAAGCCATTTCCTTAAGAATTTTAAGTACCAAAAAAGTGAGGCAAGCATTTGCAACCTAAATGAATATCTAAGTTGTGTATAATGTGTACATATGTACCGACCAGCAAACACACATACATTCATTCAAGGGGAATAAAAATAGGAGTTGAAATAATAAATACCAAAGAATAAAAGGTACAACCAGAGAAAATAGCAAACATTGACCAAGAAGTAGAATGGTGGATGGTGGGGTTAGATCTGTGGGAGGTGAGGTTTTTGGGGAACAGTGAGAGCAGTAACCCATGAGGTTTGACCTGGGCCTTGGAAAATGTTATGGATAAGGCCAGGAAGAAAGTGGATAATAATATATAGACACAAGAGTAGCATAAAAAAAATGGAAAGGATGTGAGTTTAGAGGACTAGATATATTGATTTGTTGAAAATGTAGGGTTTAAATGACATCAGAATGATTAGTTAATGCTGGAATAAGAAGGAAAAGTAATTACCAGGATGAATAGTTAAGATTTTATCTATTAGTCAAAGAAAAGGATAAGAGTTCTCAACTTTGCTGCAATAATCATGTGCATAGAACTCAGACTACTAGTGTTTGTACTTTCTGCTTTTAATATTGTGTTTTTATTTATTATACATAAATGCATAGATTCTACTGATTCATAAATAAGGTCTATCAACCTGAAGGGGAAAAACAACTGATAACAGGTTTGCCTATATTCTTTTGTTTCTGATGTCAGTACAAATAACTGAATACTTCTTGAGAAATCTAGTAGAATCTACAGGCGTGTTGTTTGTCAGTGGATGTTAGTCAAATTACAAAGTGTAACCACAATTCCTAGGGATCTTATAAAATCCAGAGGTCTATGTTGTCCATATTTACCACGGGTGTTCTAACACACCCAAAAATACCACTGCCAAATATGCTTCCCTGTTGATATATGTTAGTATGTTCAAAGAATCTGAGTCTCTCTATTTGCATATGAATGTGAAATAATTCTACGAATGTGCGTGTGGGATTTAATTGTTTTTTAAACAATATATTCTTATCTTTCTGGAAGCAATTCAGGCCATCAAAGAGTTGTCAGTGATGAGCTCGCTAATTACTTTCCAATATTTAGCCTTGTATCTCCCTTCATTATTGGTGCTCTGTGGCCTCTAGTTTTACATTTACTATCAGAAAGTTCATTTAGAATCCAGTCAATCTTCCAGGGCTAATTCTGCACTTTAAATTTTTCATTCAACAAGGACACAATGGGAATAATGTTTGTAGCTGCCAAGGAGATACACATAAACTTTTTCTTGCATTGTCTGTGCAAAATTTGATAGAAAATATAACTAAGAAAAGAATAGATTTCGGCTATAGAATATTCAGAACAGGAATTGTCATTCCGGGCCAGAAAACAAATAAAAAAATGAGTTAAATCATTACATTAAATCATATTTTTCAATGACACAAATATTGATTGTTAAGTTTTACTTACCTCCTCTTTTGTTTTCTAGACCTTTGTAGTAGCCAATAACTCAGAAGGAATCTAGTAGGATGATTGTGTGTCCAGTAGGATCTTTCAGCAGCAGCTACGGTATTGAGGTATGTTTCTGATTTTCTGTTTTTGTGGGGTTTTTGTTTTTATGGGTTTTTTTGGACTGAGCTTTGTAGGGGAAATATATAAAAAAATTATTAGTAAAATAGATTATCCGAGAGTGGCATTATCCCTTTCAGCAGACTGGAATAATAGTTTTTGAGTGTGTTTACACCATGCCAATCATAGATACTTCCAAACATCTGGACCTTGGGAATCAAATCAATAAAACATCTGGATAATTGATTATCACTGTACTTGTTGATATAATTGTGTAGATGTTACAAATACTTCCTCCAAATTATAAGAAGGTAGACTGTTTGGCTATAGACTCAGAATCTAATGTTTAGGATTTTATGACTTGTTTCCATGAAAGGTACTTAGAGAAGGCCTCCTTCATGTTTAACTAAGACACTTTTGCACACATTTTTACAATCACTGATGAATAAATTTAAAGTCCTGGCAAACCTTTTCAAGTAGTGAAAGACTTGGCAGGTAAGGTGGGAAGAATTAGGGCAGCCAAATAGAGATTAAGACTGTGATGACAGTTCATTTGAAAGATGAGTATAGGCAAATGCCGGTAAATCTGTGAGATATTCACAGTTTAGATGAGGGTTCAGGGTTTGTGTGATGTTGAAAATGAAACACTTGAGCCATGTGTGAGTCCAAGAAAAGAGAATGCCCAGTGAGAGGGAACATAATCACAATCTTATTTTGAGGCATGTATATTAAGTGGTCAAGGTAGACCAGTCATCTGGACTGGTAGACGTAAGACATTCAGGATGTATTGTGATCTAAATCAGAGTGGCCTGGAAAATGTCAGCAATTCTTAAACTGTCCACTTTGATTTGGAGATAAAGTCATGTAGACTATATTCACTATATTCTAACATTTAACAGAAACCATCCCCTCCTATCTGAATATCTATTTCTACTATGTCCTAGTATATTTAAAAGTCAGATAATTAAAGAACAATAAGAAATTTCTTCAAGCAAGTACCTTAAGTACTTGATTCAAGCTAACTAAAAGGATCATAATTATAATAACCTAATACTTACCATGACTGAATGAATTATATTACAAAATTTTGTATTCTATTCCAGAGTCTAGGAGGACAAAATGTCTGTAAGATACATATAGTAGAACTAATCTATACTGAACTATGGATTAGTAGTATTTATTAAATAAAATAATCATTGTAAAGGTAAGGGTTTTCCTAATTCTGAATTTTATGTTTAGGCTATTTTATCATTACCCAATGCTTTAGAGCAGCGGTCCCTAACCTTTTTGGCAGCAGGGACCAGTTTCATGAAAGACAATTTTTCTGTGGACCAGTGGGGGCAGATGGTTTTGGAATGATTCAAGCACATTACATTTATTGTGCAGTCAAGCCTCTCTGCTAATGATAATCTGTATTTGCAGCTGCTCCCTAGCACTAGCATCACTGCCTCAGCTCCACCTCAGATCATCAGACATTAGATTCTCATAAAGAGTGCACAACCTAGATCCCTCGCATGCGCGGTTTACAAAAGGGTTCGCGCTCCTATGAGAATATAATGCCACCGCTGATCTGACAGAAGGCGGAGCTTATGTGGTGATGCAAGCAACAGGGAGCAGCTGTAAATACAGATGCACCTTTGCTGGCTTGCCCCTCCCACCCCACCTGCTTACCTCATGCTGTGCAGCCACGTTCCTAACAGGCCAAGGACGGTACCGGGTCGGAGGCCCAGTGGGTGGGTACTGCAGCCTAGAGCACTATCTAGGTAACTGTGCATGAAAACAATGACTTCTCAACTAATGATTTGTCTCCACTATGTGAGACTGGTTTCCTCCTGAATTATCTGAGAGCACTCCTTGGGTGGAACAGGCATAATTATTTACTTACTGAAGTGGATGGCAGAGATGCTCATAGGTAGAAAGATGAGTTGGCAGAGAAATGTAAAGCAAATGAACAAGAGCCAGCTAAAATCTCTTATCATCTGGATTGATTTTTCTCTGTACATCCAGCCCATAATGACTTCTGATTTCATGACAATTATTGTTTTTGTCACACACACGCCAGGCTCGCATTGCCAGATGAAAAGTGCTACCTTGTCTTACAACTGTAGACAATTTTTACTACTATGTTTAATATAAAGTGATAAGATGTCTTTGTGTACAAATGATTAAGGTTACAAATTATTTCATACAGTCACAACTTTAAAGGCTTGTCCTATAGCAACCTAAACCAACTTAGGCAACTACGTGTTTAAATGAAGTACATCGTTCAGAACATACATTTGGTACTCAATAAATGAACTACTATTACGGTTGAGGAATTGATGAAATGCTGGTTTGTGAGAGATAATATTGATAATTCATTAATTTTCGTTAAAGCCATGACCTTCCTGTTAATTATAGAATCATTTTTTTAGAAGACATAAAAAAAAGAGAGTATCTTATGAAAAAATAAAGAGCTTATCTTTGAACACTTACATGGTTCGGTGGAGAAAGCTGTAGACCACATGCTAAGGCATATTAAACAAGTCA
>NW_012155951.1:2686368-2687672 GCF_000956105.1 Propithecus coquereli | reverse complement strand
AATTTGGTTCAACCTCTTGCTTCACTGATTTAATAAAAAATGCTATTAACTGAAAATTATTAAATTCTAGGACTTTATTTGGGATTGTCAATACATCATACAGGCATAAAATAGTGGTTAGCTTGGGAGAAGGATACTATTCATATACATCATTTTTCACTTTTCCTGACTTTGGTCACTTTGTTATGTTGACAACAGGTAAAGGAACAGGGCTGTTCATTTCTTCAGAAAACAAGTTCATGGTTTGAGAAGGTAATAGGTAGGAGGTGTCTGACCTCATATGTACTAACCTACAGGGAAAGGGGAAAAACCTTAACAATCTTAAGTAAATGTGTGTGAGCTCATTACTTATATGAAATGCATAAAGAAAGAAAAATCCTGTAAATATATTTGATAATTCAATTGAAAATGTGTGAGTCTTCTTAAGAGTACCACTTATTTATGAAAGGCAATATGCATTTTTCCTGACGGGATGCTAGTTTGAAGGCGGTGTCATTGCATACCACCTTGTGTAGTTCGGATATTTGTCCCCTCCAAATCTCATGCTGAAATTTGATCTTCGTTTTTGGAGATGGAGCCTGATGGGAGAAGTTTGGGCCATGAGGAAGGAACCTTTATGAATGGCTCGGTGCCATTCTGTTGAAAAAAGCCTGGCACCTCCTCCTCTCTCTCTTGCTTCCTTCTTCTCCCCATGTAATGCCTACTCCCCTTTGCCTTCACAGTGAATGGAAACTCCCTGAAGTCCTCACCAGAAGTAGTTGCTGGTGTTATGCTTCCTGTACAGCCTGCAGACCTGTGAGCCAAATAAACCTCTTTTCTTTATAAATTACTCTGACTCAGGAATTCCTTTATAGCAACACAAATTGGACTAAGATGTCCCTTGAGCATCTCTTGAACATGCAGGCTTTAAGCCATGTGGCCCTGAGCTTTGGTTCCAATTCTGCCATTTTTTAGCTGAGTGACCTACTTAGCTCTCTAGTCCTCAATTTACCTAAATCAGAATACTATCATTAGCATGTATTCGTAGAGTTGTCTAGCGATTAAGTGAGATGATATAATTAAAGTATATGACATAAAGGAGGTGTCTCTCGAAAACACTGAGCACTCAGCTCAGGCTGTGCATTAACCAGCGATCTCCAGAGGAACAGAACCAAAATACGCTCAAGGTGCCCAGAGGGTTGATTTCTTGTGAGGCCTCTCTTCCTGGCATACAGATGGCTGCCTTCTTGCTGTGTCCTCAAATGGCCTTTCCTTTGGGTATGGACAGAGTAAGAGGGGGAGCTCTGCAGTCTCTTCTTATTCTT
>NW_012155951.1:2677164-2685743 GCF_000956105.1 Propithecus coquereli | reverse complement strand
ATAGCATAGCCTGCAGACCATGTTAAAGGCATTAGTAAGTGCAGAATAAGCTGCTATAATTAGGAAACCCCAAAATATATTAGCCCAGACATAAAGAACATTTGTTTGTCTCTCATCTAGTGTTCTCCAGATGAGCAGTCAAGGGCTGTTAGGTGACCCTGCTGCATAGGTCATCCAGCTCTTTGTCACGTGTTTCTCTGCCATTGGTGATACCCTAATCCAGTATGTCTATGTTTCTTCCTATCGGGAGAGAAAAAAGAATAAACACATACACTATTTAAAGGTATGACTCTTTGTACATACTGATCCCCACACTAGTCCACAAAGAAAACTAGGAAATGTAGCCACTGCCCAGCTAAATTTGCAGCACCTGTAGTGTTAAAAGAAAGAAGGGGAAGGAGGGCGATTGCTAACAGAGGCCAATTACTAGTGTTTGCCACACCAAGAATGTACATTTTAATTAAGTGTGTTAGGAAGCCCCTCAAAGTTACTCTGTGGAAGAGTCAGGGAATTTAATTCACAGATTTAGAAGATTGTTTCAACTTCCGTGCGGATAATAGAACCCAGAATGGTAAGCAAAAAGAAGGGAGATGAGTTAAGAGGTGATTGCAGCGGTCCACATGAGAGATGAAGGTAATTTGGGTAAAGGTGTTGTAGGCAGAAGTTTTAGATTCAAGACATGCAGAGGGTAAGCCAGAGGTATTGTTAATGGTACAAATGGTAAAAGAGAAAAATAAAATGATAATAAAAGATCCCTTCTAAGATGTTATACCAAAAATTCGACCTTCCATTATATTTGAGTAATGTGTTGAAAAATATACGTACTTATGTACCTATTATTAAATATGATTATGACTTAAGGGTTTTTTTTTTTTTTTTTTTTAACCGGAAAAGCCATTATATCTTCCAAGGTCTATGGTAACACTAGTTTAGTTATTGTGATATCAAAATGTACTATCAGCTCTCGGTTCCAGAGCATTAGCAAGCACATTGTCTCTTTTTTAAATATTAAGCATCAAAGAAGAGACTAGGTGCATCTACAAAAGAGAGGACTCCAGGATCTACTCTTAGCTTTGTAATTAAAATATTGCCTAACTTTGGGCAATTCATTCAACTTTCACGGGCATAAATATCCCTATGTGTACAGTGGGAATAATGATACTAGTCTTATCTACCTCAGAGGATCATTGTGGATCCCAATGGGATAAGAGATGTGAAAAGACTCTATGTAAAATGTTAACATCCTGGTAAATAATTTATATCACATTTTAAATTTCAATCTGATTCCCCTCGTGATACCACTTGGTAAAAGCAACCATTTTTCATGCTTGTTCTCTCTCATTCCCGTGGCAATTTGCATTCTCAAAGCAGGTCTAGCAGACACCAAAAAAACTTGCAAAGTTATAATCTGTGGGTTTGGGATAATTGTTTGTCTGTCTTTCACTCTCTCTCTCTTTCTTTCTCTTCTTTTTGTTTGAGAATTTGATTCATTATTTGTAATGAACATTTCAAGAAACTTTATTATTAAGACCGACAACTATAGTTTTCTTGCTAGCCAATAGCATATTTATTTCAAATAGTATGTATAAATTATCAGAGATGCTTGACCAAGTTCCCCTAATCAGTCAATAAACCTGAATATTTCTGATATATTCTGTATATAAGACAATGCGTTTAACACATTCTGATAGATGTGTGACAATAATTTGGATTTAGGACTAACAGAATAAGCTATAATTGGTAAAGGATCATTAGAAATAGGAGGTAAATCTTAATATTCATTTCCTTCCCAGAACCCTCATTGGAGAGCAATGCTCACTTTTTGTTATATCCATAGGTTTTGACCATCAGCTTTTCTCAAGCAAGGTTGCACTTATGCTGTGTACTCGGAGATGATGCAACTCCATGTTATAATAGACACAGTGCTTCTTCTTCCTAGTGCATTATCTTTTACCAGAAGATTTCTGGATTGCAGATTAAAATTTTGTTTCATATTATGTTTATATTAAAATAAAATTTATCTATCATATATTTACTGCAAAATTTGATGATTTAGAAAAAAAAATAAAAGATAGAAATTTAAAGAAATATTCATTTGTTGTGGCAGATCAGCCTACGCTCCTGACTTCTAGGCCTTAGGTTTACTCTCTTTTCCCATTAGAAAAATATCAATAAAAATATCTAAGAAGAACAGCTTTAGAATCCTAATCAGATTCAGATGATTAATCCACACAAATGAAGTATTTCTTGAACCCTTATCAGGCCTGTTAAACTGTGCTAGACAAAGTGGACAGAAAAGCCTTTCGTGATACATTTTTTTCCTCTGAAGTTGTCTAAGATTACCTCGTAGAGGCAACAGTCCACCAAGTATACTATAAACACCAACTATCAATAGTCTGATATGCCTAGTGTATACAGCTTGATAAAATTAGGTTTGATTTTGATGATAGACTAGATTCTTTAGCAAGACATTTATTGGATGGCATAATTAATTGGGAAGCACAGGGATGAAACTGACCAGAGGCAGGATGCAATCCACAGAGACCTAATATTGTCTGTGGGGTTTTAACTTTTTTAATCTTTTGGCTCAGCCTTTATGTGTAGTCACGCATTTTCCTACTGTGCATGCTTTACCTACCTTTGACTGGGGGGAAAAAAGGCTTTCACAAGAATATTGATTAGTGTGCTCTCCTGAATATGAAGTTTCTCATGCACCTATGTCCCCGTAAGTCCAATATGCCCAGGGAAGACGACCACAGATATTGCATACATTGTAAGATAGGTTACATCAAACAGATTATCCAGTTATTGTTTGTTCATATCCTAAGCCCTAGTTGAGGACGTTGCCATGAACTTGGGCAGGTATGTTTGGGAACTTAAATATTATAGGCCCTTTTATCTTATAAAAAATAGTCAAGTTCATATCACATTGATAGAACCTTGAGATCTGTGAGGTCAAGAAAAGGCTGAAAATGTGCCTGACCTCTAATATGACTTTACCAAAGTTTATAATGACAGACAGTAAATTGAATGCAGTGTTTCACTGAGTTGATTTGACAGCTCATCGTAAGCTGTAAAAGTTTGTAGAAATCCCAGTTTCTGTTATCTCAAACACATGATTACAGTGTAGAAAAAGATAGAATCCTACCACATTTCATGTGCAGAGATACTATGTATGTAGAAACCCATGTGCACTTATACACACCAAAAAAAACCCAAAAACACCAATTTTGTGTGTTTACTTTCTGTTTTAAAAGATTCAAATTATTTGAGAATATTGTTTAACTAAATTTTTGCAAAAAACTTTTTTCCAAGTTTGAAGAATGCTGATTAATTAATATTTCTACTTTTAAGCTCGTACCTGATATATAATTATTATTCAGAAAATATTTTTGACTGACAATTTTATTTTGTGAAGCAACCTTTTTTGAAACATTAGAAAAAATAATGTAATTTGTTTTTTCCTCTCTTCCATTTTATAGGGTCAGTTTATATTTTGAGCTAAATAAAAACAGGAGAGACTAAATCTATTCTTATGCACAGAGGTATGTTAGAAAAAGTGTGGCCCAAAGAGACACAAATTGATGGGAAATTTCAAGACTTGTAGAAGAATACTGATGTTTCCTCTCTCCCTGAATTCTGTTTAGCACTTGGCCACCAATGTTCTGAAGTAACTTGAGAAATTTTCCCAAACTACTCTATCTCTGTAGACCTCTGATGAGCTCCAGACACTTTGACTCTTACTACAAGATAGTTATCCATTTATTTATGTTAACTGTGGCATGCATAAAATCATATGGTAAGGGATAAAGATTATTATTAAGCAATAGCTTTAGAAAGCAATGGAAACATCTTACATCTTGTGTCATCCTGTGTCTGGAAACTACTTTTTTCCCATTCTGTACCTTGCAACCCACATGATATGGGTGTTGGGGGTGGGGGTGACAGAAACACCTAATAAGATACAGAAGTAGAAGGAATAACAACAATATTGCTTTGTTTACAGGCAAGCTGCAATTCAAACCAATAGCTTATCCTTTGTTCTTTCCCTTTCTGCTATCCACTCATCTTACTTTCTTGAACATTTTTTGCAACTACAATACGGAAAATCCTAAGTAGAACTCAGTTCTTTTCATTTTAATTTTATTGTTCTTTCACTTGTACCAAAATATGCAATTTCAAACCTCCCAAGGCATTGACTTCTATTAGGTCAATTCTAAGCTACCACGTGGATTTATTTTTATCAGGATAAATACTATGGCTAGAAACATACTGTTCTATCTCTTTCTAAATGCCTTTTCTGGGCAGTCAGAGGTTATATGCTAGTATGTCTTTCTCACCTTAAACTTAGATAAGCTTCAGTTCATAAAAATATTTACTTCCAGAGATCAAGTAAATTGGAAATTCTTTCTAATGCATTTTCATATCCTTATATTGGGAAGCGAGTTCATTCCTCTACAGTAAAGATGATCAATATGCTTGTTCTTGTTCTTTCTCATTAAATTATGAGCACCACTATAAGTCTAGAGAATATTATATTCCATTTGTATTAGACTTGTTAAAAATGTTGTGTCCATGGGTATTTTTGAGTGTAAGCTTGCTAAGGAAGATGGACCTAGGATCTTTTAACATTCATAGTGGAAAACATAGACAAATTACATTAAGATTATTTGTAAGGACTATAAACCAGGTAAGAAAAAAGGTCATATATAGAGAATGCTCTGGTTGGAATTATTGTCAGGATCCCCCCAGACACAGAATTAATGATTGTTACATATCATCTAAAAATCAGAGTTAGAAAGCAAAAAGTTCTTGGATTTTATAATGGTCGATTTATGCTCCTTTAGAACTTCTTAATTTTAAATAAAAAATTAGAAAAGAATAAGGACTGTTTACATATTTTAATTAACTTTGGGAAATTATTACTTTTAGATACTTTAAGAACCTAAATTATAGAATTATCATATATTCTATTTTAAAGGAAAATCAAAATTCTTGAAGGCCAGCTTTTGTTAAAAGACTATATTCCATTTTTTTAGCTTAAGGAAACAATCAATGCTATGTAAAAATATTTATATACAAAAATGCATCACAGAGTTATTTATAATAATAAAAATTGAAAGAACCTTCAAATTTGATAAGAGGGTATTGGGTTTAAATTAGAATTTGCATGAGGGCACTAAAAGTATTTTTGCAGGATGTAAAAATAGATAGAAAAAGTATTAGTGTATTGTTAAGTGTAAAAGGGAAGGTTACCCATAAGTATATCAAGAATGGCCTCAATTTCATTTTAAACACACACAGAGTAAAAAGTAAAATGCTATAGAAAATATGCTCATATTTTTACAATGATTATTTTAATGGTGGGGAGATTACAAGTGAGGTGAGGTTTTTTTCCCCATTACCTATATGCTTTCCTGTATATTTCAAATTGAGTAAAATAACTCTCATTATTTTTGTAATAAAAAGGTAAGATAATTTTTAAAGAGTAATACATAAAAATGCACCCTTATAAGTCCATCTTTTACTGCTATCATCCATTTCCATTTATCCAGATGTTTTAGGAGTCCCTGGATTTTCCCCCTTCCATGCTATAGGAATACAATACATTGCACCAGTCAGATTGTCCTTTTAAACCTCTAATCCGACCATTTTTTTGTCTGTTTATGCAGGGACATTTTAATGCAACTAAAGAGAGAAGTGCAAGAGCAGGAGAAAGGAGAATGGAGAGGACATCAGAAGGGAGGACAAAAGAAAGGTGAATGATAAAATAATAGAGTTTATTTGGAGTTTAGAAACCAGTTAGGCTTTTCTGTGCCCATAGAAAAACACTCCTCTTATGCAACAACTGATGTAATTTAAAAATAATAGTAAGTGTATTTCATATTCTGTTAAGGATTTTCAAAATATTTCTTACCAATGGTTTGGGCTTCAGAATTAGATCCTTTATGGAGTTTGTTCCTTCACTTCCATTTTGTAAGTACACCATAAGACAGAGTTTCTAGAAATTCAGGTCACTGCTCAGGTCCTTCAACTGCCCAATAAATATGATTTGCCTCTGGCCATATCTACATTTTACACTTAAGAAGGAAAGGAAAGTAATCACTACCATATTTCAGCAACTTCGGTTCTATTAAGGTTTGTTATGTTTGGGTCTTAACTCTCCTCTGTCAACAGAAACCAGCATTTCATTCATAATGGACTTTTCTCATCCAGGCTCACACCAGAAAGAGCCAGAACAATTAAAGTGGGAATTTGTACCTAAGAGTAAATATTACTAGTATTTTAGGGAGAAGTCTTCAGTGTGCCAAGAACTGTGCTCGGCGTATCTTTCTAGCCTCTAGGTTCAGAGCTTTGATTGCCTATTGCTCCTGTTGCTACACGGGAATAAAAATGATCCTTACCAGTGACTGCATTTCAACATGGGCCCAGCTAGAGATCTTACTGCTTATGGACAAGACAAACATACAAGCATAGGCCTACGAGAAATGGAATTATGAGAATAAATAGGAAAAATGCTAAAAATGTGAAAGGAATTTGTGAAATTAAAATAGATACTCTTTATAAATCAGGAAGAAAAGATTAGAGATATCCGGTGTGTGTTCTCAATAAATTTAATGACCTTGGTTTTATCAAATGAGAACAGAGCAATAAAAACATAGGATGCAGGATAGTGAATAAATTAGTATGTGCAGCTCGTTCTCAGAGGTAGGTATATAAGTGAAAAACCTGCAATTACAGAAAATGAAATCATTCATACTGAGGACAGGCTTTAGGAAAAACAAACAGGACAAAGAGGAAATGAACAATAAGATCAAAAGGTGATAGAATGTAATGGGATAGGGATCACTAGGTCATGGAGATCTAGCACATAATGATTATGGTCTCTAGAAGAAAAGATTAAGGAGGAAGAGAAGGATGAGGAGGAGGTTGAGGAGAAGGAGGAAGAGGCCACGACTAATAAAAATAATTTTTTTGTGTGTCCACCAAACATGATTGATATCCAAAGAGAAGAAAATAAAGAATTATTAATAGCATCGATGTAAGAGCAAAATGAGGGCACGTGTGTCATATGGTGAAAAAGTGAAGAAAATTTAATTTACACAAATGAGAGGTGTTAAGTATTTGATCACAACAAAAACTAAATCATGCAGACTATGGGTTATGTGAGGACAAACAGGTAAATATTAAATGCGATCAAAAAAGAAAGCACAATGGAAATGTAAATATCATAAAGAATATAATTTTATGACAAATGTGCAAATTTGATTAACCTACATGGAACAAAAACATTTGATAAAATGTACTATGTAAAGGATATTTAAAAATGTGAAGCAAAACAGAAGCAGCGTTATTACAAAGAATATTTCTGAAATTTCATTCATATACACATATATACTCATAAATACATCAATGCAATCATAACATACATAGAGTTATACCGGGTCGTCTTTTTTGTTGTTGTATTTTTCTTTTCAAACATTTCCTTTTCCTTCTTTCTCTTCTCTAACACTTCTATCCCATTCTTCAGGAAAAAAATATTAACCCTATATATCTCCATCCACCTTTTTTTCTTGCTGAAAACAAACTATTTGTATAAAAGTTCATTCTTGCTAATGGTTGATAATATTTCAGAGTAAAGACCTATCATAATTTAACCAATCACAAACCTATTGATGTTTGTTTCTTTTGCTTAGATTTTTCTTCTGTGTACAATGTTTCAATACAAAAACATCAGACATGCATCTCTTTGATCTATTCCTATTTTTATTATTCCTAAGATTTTCAGGGGTAGGATTGGTGAGAATATTTTTTCAAATGTTGAATATACTTTCCTGATTGCTTACCAGAAAGGCTGTTTGAACTTAAATATCGACAAGCCATTTTTCCCACGTGTAATAAATGTTATTGTTCTTTTGAAATTTTTCCTAGTCGTATGGTTGTAAAGTAATAACACATTTATATTTGCATTTCCCTAACTATCACTGAGTTTGAGTTTTTGTTTTGTTTTGCCATTTGGATTTGATCCTCTATGAATTTTATCTTCGTATTGCTTGTCAATATTGTTGACATAAGCTAAGAGTGAAGCTGTATTATAGATCTTAATCCTTTGTCTAACCCTTATAATTTCCCCCCTAAATTTGAAATGTATCTCTTCAAGCTTTTAACCTTTTTACAAAAATATTTCCATTTTTATGGTTAAATATTATCTGTGCTTTATTTCCTAGTTTCTTGGTTTACAGTCTTATTTTTTTTTAAGGAAATTTCTCTAAGTCTCAAATTATCAGATCTTATTGGAACAATTTTATTATTTTGTATTTTATGGTTAGCCATCTAATCCATACAAAATTTTGTTTTCTGTATGATATGACATGGGAAAACCTGTTTTATTTCCATATACAGGATTACTCTTTTGTACCAGTATAATTTATACGACCTCTGTCATACAATAATATGTCATATATATAATGAATACTGTCTGTTACACCAAGGTCCATCAAATTGTTTTCTGTAAAAGGCCTGCAAGTTAAGTACCTTAGACCTTTCCTACCAAATGGCCTCTGTCACAACTACTCAAC
>NW_012155951.1:2676170-2676484 GCF_000956105.1 Propithecus coquereli | reverse complement strand
TGGGCTCAATGATCCTCCTGTTCCAGCCTCCCAAGCAGCTGACAATACAGGTGCACACCACCATTATAACAGGAATATTTTTCCATTCATACTTATCTATATTTATATAGGGAGACAATTATCAATTTTGTATTATGTATGCACAAATCTTCCTAAATTCATCTCTTAGTATTTTAAAAATAAAAATACAAATATCTTATCAGAATAGAGCACTATTTACATATTTCTTTAGAATGCTTACTTATATCAGTTTTTTCATTTTCTTGTTTTAATGCATTTATTAGAACCCGAGGCCAACATTTAATAATACTCTA
>NW_012155951.1:2674235-2674786 GCF_000956105.1 Propithecus coquereli | reverse complement strand
ATTACACATGTTAAATGGGCATGACCTAATATTGTATCTATATTTATGTATTATATACCAGTCACAATAGTAGCATGTAAGAGAACCTGGAAATATTTCTGACACTCCAGAATAAATCTTGAATTTTGGCAATATTGGGGGTACTTAAGACATCCTAAAGAGGAATGAACGTAGTTCCCTATTTGTTTTCCTGATAGAGAAGATGATTGTGATCATCTAAATTGATATATTGTATGCTTTTAATTTCTATTCAACTTTGGAATGACTAAGAGAACGTTTTAATTACAGATTTTCCTTTTTGGTGATGTTTTTCTTGGACAAACAATGAAATTAGCTTGCATTAGATGGGTAAACATCAAGTGACCACAGGGGCAGACCCAGTTTGGCATTATGTTTTTGCTGCAGATAAAACCCATATGCACAAATGAGCGTTGACACTACACAAATGAGGATTACATATAAAGAACATATTCAGGGAAAGTACATTTTTAGAGTGGAGATATAGGGGAAAACCAAGGAGAAATGCCAAAGAAAAAAGCAAGTTGTCAGCA
>NW_012155951.1:2672065-2674185 GCF_000956105.1 Propithecus coquereli | reverse complement strand
TTAAATAATACTAATAAAATCTAACATTTGTGTAGTACTTACTACATATCCACATCACAATGTGAGGACAGGAATTTTATTGTGTCCAATTCCAAATCCTTGATGCCTAGGGTAGTTCTTGCTACACAGTGGACCTAATAGAAAAGATATCTTACCAAATGAACAAACATTGGTACTGTGCTAAGAATTTACATACATTATTTCATTTAATTCTTAAAACATCTCTGTAAAGTGGTTATTGTTATCGCCATAGTATTGATACTCCAGGTTCAATGACTTGCCCAAGATCACAGTACTCCTGAGAGACAAAATTGGGATTCAAACTTCTGTCCCTCTTAGTACATAAGGCTAACCACTAGGCAAGCTTGTCCTGTGTCGTGGCCCATTTCTAGGGATGAAGAATGAACACAGAGACAAAGAGACACAGACACACAAAGACGGTACAAGACTGTAGCCCCTTTCTGCCGCAGTTTCTTTATTTATAACACAGCCTGTTTGGCAACTGTCCCACCGCAATTTCTTTGTTCCCACACTGTCCTGACTCAACACGTCCCTGTTCCTTGTTGTTTCGTCTCCGGTGAGCAGATGTTTGTATCTGAACTCTCTAGCCCCTCCTGTTTGCAGAGTTAGGGCGCCCTGGCTCGCGTGCAAGCCCACAGGCATGTTCTTGAGAAAAACAACAAGGAACCATTCCTAGACAAAATGTTCTCTGCAGTCCTATATGTATTTAAAGCCTAGCATTGGCACGTGGTAAAATACCACACTCTATGACTGCCTTTGCTGGTGAACACCTTCTGTAATTTATCTCTGTCTATCCCACCTACACCCATCGTGTTATCAGGCCAGCTGTTGTGAGTTGACATCAACTATGAGCCTCTTGGCCTGTTTTGCTCAAGGTAGCCTCTCAGTAGGGTAGCAGAGAAACAAAGGAAAGTGAGAGTGAACAGAACCACATTAGCTACCTAGGTCTTTGTTAGTGACTGTGTCCTTGCTTGTCCTTATGGTACCTTCTCTGCTTCCTCAGATCTGGTTCATTTTCTGGTTTTTGCTTCTTGGAAAAGTGTTTACCCTACAGCTCTGGGCTTCTACTGGCAACTGACCATTTGTCTAGATCTGGTTCTAGCATCCTTCCAGTTCTCCTTCATCTTCTCAGACTCAGCAGTCCTGCAGCCCTGACCTTTGTGTTTGGGAACATTCTACCTTTTTCTTTGTTCTAACTTTTCTCCTGTCCATTCGACTTGCTGCTGTATGCACTTGCACATGACAGTCGCAATTCCTGCTCCCCAAGACATTGACTCTTGTCATTAGCATCACCACTGCTGAAAATCTCCATATCAGGTCCCCCATGGGTGGAAGGATATTTTGGGAATGCCAGCTGGTACTTAAGATGCAAAACCAATCTCACAGCAAGGTGAATAGGAATGTTATATATTAAATATATTTCCACAGTGCTTGTAGTGGCCATGCCCATTTTTCTCTGTATCTCTCTTTTCTCACTTTGTGTCTGCTTCACCCCTTCCCTCCAAGCCATAGTCTTTGTCCTTTTCACCCTCAGCAACAGGATGCTGCTCCCTAGGGAGTTTGCCGTTATAGATCCAAGGCTCGTGAATGTGAATTAAAACAGAGGCCTACGGATTGTTGATAAACTCGCTTCATATTAGGAAAATTACCTTGGAAATGTTCGCTTTTCCTCATGCTTCGACTGCTTGTTGTACATGACAGGCATTTGCACTGTGAGACCGCAGTATAGTGAACAGATGGCGCAGGACCACTCTTGGTCATGAAGGATAGTTTCCTAACAAAAGAGGTTTTATTCTCCCCTGTATTTCTCTTGCATATTGCAGGCTTTTTTCGCCCTTATTCTTTCCTTTTATTTTTTTCTTGGACAGCATATTTTGCCTTGGCCACAGCTTCATGGCATTTTGCTCATTGATCGGCATTAGCTCAGAACTAATAATAAATCTCTTTTCATTTCCCCCTACTGGGATGCATTAGGGTTATGGCTTTGGAAAGTAAGTCACACCAGCTGGGTTATCTCTGTTGTCTGTGCCTCTTGTGGCAGGGTGTCGTCATGAGGATGCATTTATGAATCCCAGATTTGTTAGCCAGTTTTTTTTTTT
>NW_012155951.1:2670569-2672015 GCF_000956105.1 Propithecus coquereli | reverse complement strand
TTAGAGTTCAGAAAAACAATAAAACTAAATTTGTCTGAATGTTTTTAAAAGGACAAAATCAAATAAACTCTTGCAATTTAATCTATTTAAAACTGTATATAATTAGAAGTGAGCACAACAGATAAATAACTTTTTCATGAAAAAGCAAGTACTATGTGTGATTATATGCTAATTAATATTTATTTATCATTATAAAATGAAAATGACTGAGGAAGAAATTAAATTTTGAAACACTATTCCAATCAAAACTTCTAAGAAGTTCCAGTGATTTTACTAACAAATTATGCTAAACTTCTAATGAGCAGGTACTACATATGGTATATAAACTATTCATCATATTAAATAATGAAGAGGTTTAAATTAATTCTCAAAAGCAAACAAGGCAGATCCTATAACTTGACAAAGTTTTACCCAAAACAAAAACAAAGTACCAATCGCATTTTGGAAAACAGGTGTAAAAAACCAAATAATTTAATAGAAAATGCAATTTAAGACATACATATAATAGCCCTGCTGGATTACAGAATGTTTATCTCAAGAAACCAGTGAAAGAGCTCCATTATTACAATGCATTTTAACAAAAATATTTTAATAGCATGGTCATATCACTGATTATTTACTGAATGACTAATAAATGCCATAGAAGTATGTGAAGCATTTTAAATATAGTCCTTTATCCTAAAACCAATCCTACTAGATAAATAATATGATTATGCCCATTTTACAGAAGAAGACACTGAAGCTTAAAGAGGGATGTAATTCTTCCTTCACTCTATGTACAAATGACTACACCGGACTCTATCCTAGGCCTACTTTGGAGCATGTACTTGTTATATGAAAATATATGTGCTATACTGCCTCCCAGAAAATATCACAAAAATGTTTGATAAAATGTGTATCCATCCATCATAAAAACACAAGAAATAGAAAACACCACAATAGAAAAATATGGGTAACAGAATATGTCTATTTTGCAAACCATTTACCGATTGAAATGAATAGCAAAATGTTTGAAATACCTGGGTAAAATCATGAACATCAAAATGATATATGTAATCATGCACAAGCAATGCACTAAAACATTGCAAAGGCAGAAAGAATTATCACCCTTTCTTATAGCCAAACAGATACCTATCATTACATACATGCTCTGGAAATAAACAATAAGTAGTCCTCAAGTAAGAAGACTTGACAATGCCATTTTTTAAACATAGTTCATCTTAAAATCACTTTGTAATTGGAGTGACCATCTGTATTAGTTAATTGGTTTTATACAAAGGACAAATAAGCTTTTATCTTTATGACAGGGGATAGTTTTGTAAAAATAAAAAAAAATGTGTAATCATGATATTTGTGCATTTTTTTAAAAAATCTTACAAATGTAATAGTGTATGATTATTGAGAGCTAGAGATTTGGGCTTGCTTGAAATCTCACACCAAGTCCCT
>NW_012155951.1:2664450-2666399 GCF_000956105.1 Propithecus coquereli | reverse complement strand
ATATAAAGAACATATTCAGGGAAAGTACATTTTTAGAGTGGAGATATAGGGGAAAACCAAGGAGAAATGCCAAAGAAAAAAGCAAGTTGTCAGCATCTCCTTGATGTATCTGGGAAGACTGCATGGAGGCAGAAAAAAGAAACAGAAGTTGTAGTCCACTTAACTGTTCTTTCCTTCCATCATGGAGTATTGAAGTCAAGGCCTACGCAAGCATGACTTCATTTCACTCGGACTAGAGTGCACTGGCATCATCCTAACTCACTTGCAGCCTCAAACTCCTGTGCTTAATTAATCCTCCTGACTTAGCCTCCCAAGTAGCTGGGACTACAAGTACACACCACCACCCCCAGGTAATTTTTCCTATTTTTAGTGGAGAAACTGTCTTGCCCTTACTCAGGCTGGTCTTGAACTCCTGACCTCAAGGAATCCTCCCACCTTGGTGTCCCACAGTGCTAGGATTACAGGCATGGGCCACTGTGCCCAGCCACAAGCATGGGACCAAATCTGCAGGGACCAAATCTGTAGGTGGCAGATACAGGCCTGGAGGGCAGTTCCTAGTTGGGGAGAAAAGTCAGGGAAGGGACTGCAGGAAAACCTGCAGCTAACCACAAATAGCAGGTACTTGAGGTTTTGAGGCATAACACCTGTGGAGCTGCAACTTTTTTTATAAGAACAGCTGTCTGTCATGTGTATCAATCATCTGGTAACATCCCACACCTCCTGTAAGCCCGCCCCTGGCAAGGCCAATAAAAGCAAACACCTGGGAATCCTTATCGTCTTTCCCCATTCATGGAGACTGACCCATTCCTCTCTGGAACATACTCCCGCTTTGTATAGTTCCCTTCTTTTCTGCAATAAAAGCTGTTTGTGTGGAATTGCTTCCTGTCTGTGGTAATTCCATCACACTGGCCCTGCTTGTGAATTTTCCAAGCAAGGAGCCAAAGAACCAGGACAAGAGTCCACCAAGAGGCTGGACCTGACAATTTTGATAAGTTTGGTAACTAGAGGATGGAAGAATTATTGTGTTACTAAGTTTTGCTACTGTCAGTAACCTATGATAAGAGCTTTAATTCAGCAGTTGGATATCCTGCAGCATTTGTTCCTTGAAGAAATGACAGCCACCAAATATCTCACAGTTAAAATACAGAAGTTAGGAAATTTATACAGCCTGTTAGTGTAGGCTGAGATAGCTGACTGTAGGCAAATAGGGAGCTAGAAGAGATTTTTATCAGAAGAATTAGAAAAGGAAATATGAAGAATGCTAGCTCCATCTTTCCTACTGTGTGACAGAGGGTGCCTGAATTTGCAAAATGAAAAGATCATGTAGGATATCCCAGAACTTCTTATTTTCAATCCTACATGTGAGTTGAGCTATTTGCTCATTTATAATGGTTCCTAAAACTGTCCTTCTCTATTTCCTATAAAATTTCACTATGGACATCTGTCATATCAATTAATTTAAAAAAAAAGCTAATCGATGTGCCTCCACCATCCTACCAAGGTCCTAAACCAGAAAACTTGAAAATCATTATTAAGCACTTCTTATTCTTCCCTAAATGCTTCAATGATGTTCAATTGATCTAGCCAACTACGATATTAGATACCTAAGATCAGCTGGAAACTTGATGAAAGAGGCAAATAATTAAAGAAAGGCTTAGAATGTCAGTTACAAACACACACCACTGCTCACTTATTTTTCTGTCATATTTCTATTCTTCCCAATTTGTCCCATTGATTAAGATTTTTTAAGAATCGAGTTTTGCCGAATTAAAGTTTTCCCGTAGTAACCACATGAATGTTTTCAATCTTTTTTTGTGGAGGTTATCCAACACAGAATGGTCTTATTTTATTTCCTACCCACTAACCATGGACTATATGAAATTTCATCCCATTAAATTTCATCTCTGGAAATGAACATCTTGATGAAAGAAGCCAATTCTGGCAAAATT
>NW_012155951.1:2660662-2662720 GCF_000956105.1 Propithecus coquereli | reverse complement strand
CTTAATTGTGCAGTTGAATGAGTTGGCCATGAAGTTCATGACATGTGCACTTGGGCATTGAAAGATGAGAACAAAAGTTGATGGATGAAAATAATGAAATGAAGTATATTCATGAAGGAAACAACAAGAACACAGTAATGTCAAATGTCATGGAATTTTAGGTGAGTGATAGTTGTTACATTGTACATAGATATACTAGGAATGTTTACATGACTATAGTGCTCAGAATTGTCCTGGTATTGACACACAAATAAAATATCAAAGACACAGCAACTGCCACAGTAGCATGTAGAAATAATCATGGTATAATTTAAGGGGGTAGCAGTTGAAGGAAATTAGATTTTAAAATAATACATAGAAACAATCAGCCAACTCAGGTACTGACAGAATATAAGTGGCGGGCAACAAAGAGAAAACAGATTTACCACAATGTACAACATGTATACCAAGAACTTCAGATTTAAGTTACAAACACAGATTAGACTTTGGATAAAAGGATGAGTCTTCTCCTCCTCTTCCAGGATAGCCAGACAGGGGCAGCAATGTCCTGTGAAAGCGAATTTTATTATATGCAAATTTTAAAAAAACGCATGGCATTATAGTTTTTGTAAAGAGTGTTTAGCTTATGCTAGTTTTGATACTTATTTCACAGCAAGATCTCGACAAAGATTATGTATTGAGAAAATCCTATTCAACTCTAATGGGACAAAGAACTGAAAGAATATAACACAGTGACATATAAAAAAAAGCAATCCTAAAACTTTGAAGCCCCAACTTCCTTTTGAAAATTGATTTTATATTCTTTTGCATCTTGCCTATGCTTACTGTCTGTAGTCATTTTGTTTCTTTTGCTTTTTTCTGTGGACAGATGATTATAACGCCTAAGTCCAAATCTGTAGCCTGCACTCTAACCACTGTGTCTCCTCCTTCTCATTTTTATCAAGTTCCTTTGCCTCTATCATTTGTTTGTGTCAAGGAATATCAAGAAATCTGTGAAAATCAATACTTAATAAGTTACAGTAATATTTTCAATATCTTATCATCTACTTTAATGTACATGGTTTTCTGTCACTCCTCATCATTCACTAAATCCATCTTGTAATCAGTTAGATATAATTTAATATAAAGTTAATTCTTTGCTCAGTGACCTAAAATTTCACTACACCAGAACCAAGTTTGCTGGACCAATCATTCTCTGATAGTTGAGAAGATGAAGAAAATAATGACAGAGGCAAAAGCCACATTCATCTCTGGCAGCCACAATGCTACTATGTGGGGTCTGTGGCTGGAAAAGTTAATGGAGTCCAACCTTGGTATCCATGGGAGAATGATTTCAGAAACCTTGTGGATACCAAAATCCACAAATGCTCAAGTATCTTATGTAAAATGAATAGTATTTGCATAAACCTAAGCACATTCTTCTGTATACTTTACATCATCTAAAGATTACTTATAATGCTTGATACAATGTGAATGCTTTGTAAAGAGTTGCTACACTGTATTTTTTAAATTTGTATTGTGTTTTATTGTTGTATTGCTATTTCATATTGCTTTTTTCAAATATTTTGATCCATGGTTGGTTAAATCCAAAGATGCAAAATCTGCAGATACCGAGGGCCTATTGGTATTTTGACCAAAAAAAAAAAAAAAATGAATAATAACTTGGCCCTATAATTCTTAGGTAACTTCATATAAATGGGGTTGACAGTGTTGGCATTTGCCTCTGTGTGAATTGTCAGGTTCATCATTTCACCAATACATAAAGAGAAATTGGACCCACAATTTCTGACTTTGGGAACTTTAATGGATGAATGTCTTAAAATAATTTTCAAATAGATCCTAGAATTTCACAGAAAATCTTTTCCACTCACTTGATGTTCCATAGGATAGCTCTGCAATGTATTTGGGTGGCTGTGTTTTCTGGTACATTCATTGTGTATGTGCTAGTTTTTCTTTTTTTGTTTTTGGTTTCAACAACTCTTTTCTTTATCCAGTTGACAAGGTAGGATATACTCACTAAATAATGCTTAAATAGAGCAATAAAAATTGTCACTTTTA
>NW_012155951.1:2652498-2654057 GCF_000956105.1 Propithecus coquereli | reverse complement strand
AACACTACTTTAAACAAAGCTAAACTGATAAACTGATTTTTAAACTGTAGTATCCATGTAATCTGAAATGGATTGTAAGTTGAGTCATCAAAGTATTTATTCATGGTATGTATGTGTTGAGTGTTTCATAAGTGCATCTTGTAATAGAATCTTGTATGGGATGTGCAGCATCTCCTGGAATGACTGCTTCTTGAATGGGTCTTTTAATTTCCTATATTTTTTGCACCTTCAAAGTAGCAGGATTCACACGAAGGACTCTCTTACCTCTCCGAATTTCACCAAGAAAGACGAAACAAATAACCACAGATATGTCAATTAAACAGAGCACACAAAGGCAGAAAATGTTGCTAGGGTTTATCCCCTAACTGGCTTCACTGCTAAATGTTTCCTACAGGATCTTATCCGTACTTCCATTGCAAATATCTAAGATCTACTACCATACATTCAAATTCAGTAGACTCAAAGGCTTGGAGAGCTTTAGCATTGGTATCCTTTAAAAGGATCCTCACTTTATTCTAATGTAATCCTGATTTGAGATCCCCCTTTCTTGCTTACCAAGATATTCAACACATCTATGTCTAACAAACTAAAAAGGACATTATTCTTCATTGACCCTTACCTGCACTATGTGATCCAACCAGATTTTTTTCTGTCCCAGACATTTCCGCTGCCCTATTATCCTGTATGCCAATGGCAGGAATATATATCCCCAGACCCAGAGGTGATCACTATTTTAGTTGTTAAAACTGCCTAAGACTTTTGGCAAAAACCTATATTAGCTTCTGCAGGAAAATCTTCTTATTCTAATGTCCAAGAAAATCACTTATGTTACTATGCTAGCACTTAGTGACCACAACGAGAAAATTTCTAGTAGCTGAGGAAAAAACAGGATTGCGTACACTGATGATGAGCAGACTTTCATCTGAGATATTACATAAATAAACACTGCAAGCATTTAACAAAACAATACAAGTTGCATTCAGCTTTCAGATATTACATTACAGTTTATAAATCTAATGAAATATAGCCCTCAGGTTAAACAAAGATGCTTCCTTTAAATATATGAATATTAACCAGCCCATGACATTCTCAGTTTCATTAACTAACCCCAACTAGTTATTTCAGCTGCCACATACACAAGCTGGCCTTCCTCAGGGACCAACCCACCTGGGGTAATAAATTGAAAACTGATGTCAGGAGAATTGCAGATTGGTTTCAAAGCAGAGAATTATGGTTGAAAACATAAATGCTGTTGACAAAGACGTCTCACTGGTGTTCTGTATTCTACCATCAACAATTCCCACATGGGGACAACAAAGAAAATGGTCCCATTTGAGTCTCACTTTCTTTTCTTCCTTTGTATTTGTGGCTTCCTTTGTTTACTCTCCTTTTGTTTTTTTCTCCTCTGTTTACAACAGAGAGGAGAAGTGGAACAGCCAAAATAAGGACAAGTGCCCTCTAAAACACAAGCTTATGAAATAGCAGAGGTCTTTCAGTCTACCTTCTCCAATCTTGACTTCTTTTCATTAGCACTATAGTCAGTGATAGATTCCTTATTT
>NW_012155951.1:2650052-2652448 GCF_000956105.1 Propithecus coquereli | reverse complement strand
CTAAAGTTAAAGTGCATGATTCCCTACGAAGATATAACAATTTTGAACAGGTATATTACTAAACACATATGACAAAGTACATAAAGCAAAAATTGACAGATTACAGAGAGATTTAACACTGTTACTCAATTTCTAACATTATCACGGTTATTTATAAGAGGCATATTTAATATTGTTAATCCATTATCATACTTGAGCCTATAGGATTTCCTTATTCCAAAGAAACAAAGAGAAATGGAGGAAGTCATTTATTTTCACAAACTGAAAATAGCCTAAAGTCAATACTACAAAAATCACAAAGGTACTAACATTGGTCTCTTAGCTAAAGAGACACAATGAGAAAATTGATGGAGTTGCAGTTTCTTTTATCTTTTTCTTTCCCATTGTTTTCTTTGCAAAGAGTTCATTAACAAAAGGAAAAAAAAGAGAAAGAAAAAGGTAAAATGAAAACCAGACTGCTATGAAACACAAGCCTTACAGAGCTTCCTTACAGATTATACCCAAGAGAGACCTAAGATGAAATTGTAATATATTCTTGTTTCTAATTCACAAAGCCCCCAAATTTCCTTATATCTCTGCATTATTAAAATTATCACTACCTCCTACTCTTTGATGTGTGAAATCTCTTTTTCTGGGACAAAATTTTTCAATCAAATACTTTCAGTAATGATAAGAATTCATGTTAACTCAGGGAAATAAGCCTACAGTTTTAATTTCTGCTAAGGTAGAAAGGACTGATATAAGATCTAAAATCGAGGGTTCTGATTTTTATTATCTTTGGTACCTGTGCTTCCAGGGCAATGTCCATGGAAGTATTCAGAGCCTAGTGTGCTAGAAACAAAATAAAGAGGGAAAAAAATAATTGAATCAAAGTATAAAAGCACAAAAGTTATTGACTGGAAACTCAGGGATCCCCAAACTAATACAACTACCTTCCTAGTATAAACAGGGCTATCCTGTTCACATAATTTTTTCTAGGATACTGGGGTGTTATGCACTGTATGTCTATGTCCTCCTAAAATTCATGTGTTGAAATTTTAACTTCCTATGTGATAGTATATAGAGGAGGAGCCTTTGGGAGGTAATTAGATCATGAGAGTATAGTTTATGAATGGGATTAGTGCCCTGATAGAAGAGGCAAGAGAAGTAGCTCTCTTTCTCTCTCCCTCTCTGTGCCATGGGAGGATCCAAGGAGAAATCTGCAGCCCAAAAAGGACCCAAGAGTCCAACTGTGCTGGCACTCTAATCCCAGATTTCCAGTCTCCAAAATTGTGAGAAATTAATTTCTATTGTTCATAAGCCAATCAGTCTATGATAAGTTGTGACAGCAGCCTGTATTGACTAAGACATGGGGACAATGAATCTGAAGATCCACTCCTATGCAGAGAGGCAAACTGAGGCAATTTTACTTCCTAGAAATTTTGGAGATATCCCACAGTGGCAATTTTTATTATTTGTCTCCTCTACCCATGTCTTCCCCAGTTGAAACAAATAACTTTCCTTTTGGTGCTAAAGGAATACAATGGAGGCTAAAAACGATATAATCTACAATAATCAGAGTAGCTTCTTTTATAATCAGTTGAACTATAGTCATAAAACCCTTGCTGCTGGAGAATATGTATTTTCACAATTCACTCTATTGTATCTCATGACTTAGTTGTCAAATTTTGAAATAATCTAGATGTCAAATAACTACTCTGGCTTCTAAAACCTCCTAGGAGAAGAAAGCAAGCAGAAAAAAAGAGAGTAATTTAGGATATGCAGGCAATATGGGATTGTGGACAATAATTTTTCAATTTTATTTAAACACTACCAGAAGTTACCAAAACAGTCTGAATATACTCATTTGCATACCGTTATCCTATTGCAGAACACCAAGATGGCAAATATTTAACCATAGCTCAGGCTCTCTTCCACAAAGCACTTGGCTTGTCTCTTCACAACCATTATTTTGTGCTTGAGATGCCTCTGGAGGACTCAAGATTCTTGCCCTCATTAGGAGAAAGGTGTGATGTTGCAATGGGTCTATTATTGCGTGCTCTTGACTGAACATATCGAGTGCTGGTGATTGACTTCTCTTGTTTCCATGGGACCAGAAAAGGCTGGAAATTCTTGGTTGCACAGGAAATGGCTCCTTGCCTTCTCCTAACCCTTCTTGTGACCCTGCTTCCCAGAGCTTGAAGTATTTTCTCCAGAGGGGAAGGCATTCCACAATTGTTTTCTGTTATTTCTTTTCAAACTTCCCTCCCCACTGCACACACACACTGGACACAATTTTTTAGTTTTTAATATTCTCTCTTTTCCTGTCAAGTATCTCCTGTTTTCCTGTCCTATGTATGATGTCTAAGTGTCAGGAACCACTAACTCTCTTCAGCTCTTGAGTTTTCTTTTACTCC
>NW_012155951.1:2640561-2647362 GCF_000956105.1 Propithecus coquereli | reverse complement strand
CTGCTACATCTTAGTCTCCTTTCCTGGTTTCTCCTGACCTCTTTGACCTCTAAAAGCCAGTGTCCCCAGAGTTCAGACATTGGATCTCATCTTTTCTCTAACCACATTTAGTTTCTTGAGGAATTCCACCTAGTCTTTTGACCAAATGATTGTTGTGTGTTACTAACTTATATATTAGAATCCAGACCTGCTATAATAAATTACCATAAATTGAGTAGCTTAAAAGAACAGAAATTTATTCTCTCATAGTTCTGGAAGCTAGAGGTTCAAAATGTAGGTGCTCTCAGGGCCACACTCTATCTGAAGGCTCTAGGGGAAAATCTGTTCCATGTCTTTCCCTTAGCTTCTGGTGTTCTTGGCAATCCTTGGTGTTTCTTGGCTTGTAGGCACATCACTCAACTAACATCTGCCCGCATCATCACATGGCATTCTCTCTTTATGTCTGTGTCTTCTTCTTTTCTCATGAAGACAGAAATCATATGGGATTAAGTGTCCATCTACTTCAGTATGACCTCATCTTAACTAATTATACTTGCGATCACTGTATTTCCAAATAAGGTTATGTTCTGAGTTTACATAAAGCTCATGAATTTGGGGGATGCTATTCCAACCAATATGATTTGTAAATTGTATTTCCAGCCTAATCTCTCCTGTGAACACCAAAGATGTGTATCCAAATTCTTATTCACAGCTGTACTTGAGGTGTAACATGCATTTCAAATTTAAAACATATGAATCCAAATCTCTGTTCTGCCACCCTAAATCTGCTCTTCCTGCAATATCCCCATCTCATTTCATAACAACTCCATCCTTCCAGTCGCTCAGTTGAAAACTTTGAAGACATTCTTTCTTCTTTCTTTGTGTATCCAGAGTCCAATTTCTCCTTGCTACTTCCTTCCTTTCAAATCCCATCAAACTAGTTTCTTGTGATAACTTCCAAACTACATATCCTGCTTTTGCTTTTGATCTATTATCATGTATATCCAGAGTGTGGAGTAATGGCATTAAAACAAAGTCAGACCATGGCATTCTCTGTTCCCAGTGCTCCTGCAGTATCTCATTCTGAGTACGGCTAATGCCCCTTCGCAAGATTCTGAGAGCTGTCTTCTGCTCACCTCTCTGAATAGGTACCCTAGACACACTGGGCTTCCTGCTTTACACTTCACACATTAGCACAGTCTCGCCCCTGAGCTTTGGCACTTGCTTTCTCCTCTGCTTAAATTATCTCCCGTTGTCCGTGGTGGCTTTCTCCACCACCTCCTTCAAGTCTTTATTTAAATTCCATCTTCTCTATGAGGTCTTCTGTGAATACTCTGTTTAAAATTTCCCTTGCCCCCAACTCTCTATTCCCCTTCCCAGTTTTATTTTCTCCACAGCACATAACACTGTATGACAGACTTTGTACTACCTGCTTTGCTTATTGGTTTCCTCTCTTCAGAATGCAAGTATCGGAGTACAGGTATTTTATGTACTTTGTTAAATGTCTTTTGTGTTGGAAGAGCACCATGCAGTAACCTTAATCACTATTTGCTGAAGGAAAGACTGGGCTGTGCCTGCTATCAGAAAATAGGAAGACTTGGGCATCGTGTTTCAAAGCCACAGGTTCTAGCCCCAGCTCTACTGCTTGTACAGAATTTGCTCTTCAGTGAGTCTCTCAATTTCATGGAAGTTCTGTTTTGCAAACAATCCCCCACTGTGTGAACCCAATCATGGAATCACTGAAACAGACTAAGGAACCATGCTCAGTCTCAGTGTGGCTGACCCAGTATTTTCTGTGCATGTGGAAGACACATAAAGGACTACTATTATATCACCAATAATCAAATTCTGTATTTGCCGTGGTTGAATAGATCTGTGTCCTGGACTCTACAAGTATTTTCAAAGCTTTTAACAGTGATTCTAAAGCATGGGCAGTGTCTCTCTTTACAGATGTGTTTAAGTCTCAGGCCAACTTTTTAAATGTATAGGTATTTATATATCTCGATTTAGTTTGAATCAAAAAGATGAAAGAGGAACACAAATGCTAAAAGGGAAAACAATTGCTAATCTGCTCTTGTTTATACTGAAGAGACCAAAAATGCTACAAATTCCACATATAGTTCTTCTATCACTTCTCCACCAATTGGTATAGAGAGATAACATTTAAAAACTACTGCTTCTATTCTCTTTTTAATTGCTTCCAGTACTAGAATTTATCTTTCTGATATGGAAAAACATTTTTTCTGCAGAAATTGCAATGTTTTGGAAAAGGGAAAAATATTTCCCACAGTATTATATTAATGAATGTTTATGAGTTTCAGTTCTGGCAATTCAAAATGCTCCTGAGATACCTATTCAGAGAGCTCAATTCAACAAGACAGACATTTAGTTTTACAATAAACCAGGGTATTTCATGTAAGATGTGGATCTCTCCTTCAAATGTTAACTAATTTTCCCATTCTGAACACCAATCACCATAAATTGATTTTATTTCCCATTCACAGAAAAATATCATCGAATAACATAACTTTACACAGATTGACACTATGAGAGATTTTGAACTTCTTTCAATTCTTCTGGTATTATAAAAACGCAATTAATTATGAGTAGAATTAGACCATTCTGGTATACGAGTGAGATAAGACATTTCCATTGGGTCAGACAAACACCTATTTGATTGGTCACAGAACTTATTCCATATCAGAACCTAAAATGGATTCAGCTGAACAACTTCAAGACACACTTGTGGTGAATGTGATTTGGGGAACTACAGACAATATTTTCCAGGAGAGACATTTAGCAAAGCTCTTTTACCATGCTTTGTAAAGATGGGCTTTCTAATAAAATCAAATTTGAGAATATTAATCACAACTAGTGAAATTTTTAAGAAACTTTTCCCACAATGCATAAGGTATTAATATCTTTTGGCACTGCAGAAATGAAAGAAGAAAAATCATTTCTTTGTGATCTATTATTTTTCTGTCTGTAGAAGATGATTTAGAATTCTCTATGAACTCTTTTGAGACGCTGTAACTTCTGCCCTAGTAGGTGAATAATTATATTCTGATTACTTGATAAGACAGACTTTAGTTTGAAATAAATCTAATTATTTTCTAAAACCAAAAAGAACTCTCTTTTATATAAATTACTTCCACTTATGGTTGTCTTCTTTATTTTCTGTGTCACTGAGGATGTGAAGCTATACAAAAGACAAGGAAACCCCCAAAACATAGGGTTAGAAACCATCCAAAGACTGTCAAAGGACATTTGTGGGTCACAGAGAAAGTAAAGTGTGAAAACTCACAAGACTTCCATGACTAAACACACTTAGTGATGAGTTGGATATAACTAGCTAGTCAGGGGTAAGTATCCAGAAAGACTACTGGGTTTCTAGAGTATAATGTTGAATTGATGATGGATCTAGATGGTGGAGAGAAAAGGAGCCTATATCGAAGGGGACCAGTTTTTATGTACACATGTAGTCACTTATTTGGGCATATTTAATTGAAATTAGTTTGGAAAATCAGAGTGGATGTGTTGAATAGATAGGTGGCCATATAGGTCTGCAGCTTTCTATGCATGAAACTGCAAAAACATCACTGCCATGTGTCTCGTGAGACTACTTGGCCACAAAGAGAATGTAGGAAAGACTGAGGAGGATCTTGGAGTGATCCCTGTGAATTCCTAATAATTGTAGGTACCTAAAGGTATTACTTATTTCCATATTTTTCCAGAATAAAACACTTTGAGCTTGACTTTGAGCTGCGATCATATCACACACCTGGTCAAAAGCCTTCAGTGCCTTTAATATCCATAAAAATAAATGCCAAAACTTTCTCACTAGCATCCATGACACTTAAGGCCTGAACTCAGTATACCAGTCTAATCTTATTTCCAAGCATTCCCTTTAATACATCCCAGCTTCAAAATCTTCCTCTACCTGCTCCTCTAAGATTTCCTACCTGTGTGACCTTGTACATGAAATGCCTTTTACATGTAATGATCAGGTTCACATGCTTCACTTTCCATGTATGTTTCATCTTTCTTCAAGGCCCAGCTCATGTTCCTCTCCCATTGAAGTTGACAAGGAATTTCTTGGCCCCATCTTTTCATTCCTCTAAGACAGTGTCTGGTTCCCGTTATATCACATGCCCTCTCAATGTAAGCAACATGTTTTTTTTGTGACATGACTTACAGAGGTGATATGTATAAAGTGCTTACCATAAAACCTAGTATGTTGCATGTGTTCAAATATTCTCACCTTGCCTCTCTTGTGTCTATCACATTAGCATACATGTGGCCTGTATGTAGACATTCCTATATGCAATGTACGTTTATTGAATGAACAAAAGCTTGAACATATAAGATAACGTAATGTAACATAGATTAAATGCCTATGGTACAAATAATGCTTTTCTGAATATACATATAAAGGCATTTACAGCCTTGTTCTATAGTTTTTCCTAGAAGATTTGAAGAAAGTGAAAAAAGGAAACTTGCCTGTGAGACCTGTATTTTTATCATTGTTCTGACTCTAGATGTTAGTTAAGCTACCTTAATCTCAACTTTCTCATTTCTAAATTAAGACCTTGATACTTTCCACCATTATTCATAAAGTTATTATGAATATCTATGTAAGATGAGCTTTCTAAAAGTTACTTTAAAAATTTAAATTTCTTTAGACATTTTAGATCATATTGGTTTTTGTTTTCTTATGAGCTGTGATAATATGAAAAGCTGCTATTGAGGACTTTAACCTTAAAATAATAGAAAAAATTTCCATTAGGAATTAGGAATAATAGACTTTTTTTGTAAAGAGATACATGAAGAATGTTGTAGGATAAAATAAAATCTATGACTGAATTAATAAAGTAAGAAATAAACTAAATAGTTGTGCCAGTCCTTCAGATCCCTGCCCTGCTATCGATTTCAGGAGGTTGGCATCAATGGGTTCTCTTGCTTTTAGGTCTCTGGTTGAGTTTAACCAATGTCAGATCATTGGTGGACAAGAACAGGGTGACTTTGGGGCTCATATTTGTCTGGTCCCTTCCTGCAGGGTTGAAGTTTGATTGTGCTCTTCCTCTGAAGGGCACAGCTCTTTCTGAATTTTTTTTCCCTATAGCTACTCTCTTTGTTTCTAGAGATTGCTCCCTAATCTTGCCTCTTCAGGTTTAGGAATGGTAATCATGCTTCAATGCTTTTATCTCCTGAATGTTTCACTCTTCCTTGTTCACACCTTTGTAAAACCCATTCAACTCTCCACAATTCTTTTATGTAGCCTGCTTTTTGCCCAAATTATAAATGGTACAGTGTCACAGTAACATTTTCTGTTTGTTTGCCTGTAAAAACACACTAACAATGCCACTCACTCATACATTCACATTCACAAAATATAAATTTCATAATGATGATATGATTAAGAATGTAACATGAGAAAAGGTGAATTATTCCACAAATATGTAGCCTGGAAAATAGTCACTACTTTAAATATTCAAGGATCTACCATTTGGGGAAAACAAATGAATAGAGTTGTTCAGTTTGTCCTTAACTATTAGTAATAAAGTCATTTTCTTATAACAAAATATATTCTACTTTTGATGGGAGGAATAATCTTCTAAGACGTAGAGATATAAAAAATGAGCCTGACCTCCTCAGAGCTGGTGAGTTTATTCACTCTGAAGTTATTTGAACAAGGTCTATGTGTCCATTTCTAGGATTCAGGAGACTTTCTTTTGGTGGGAGATTGGACAAATAACCACAAAGTATTTTTAGACTTAATGAATAATTCATGTAGTTAATCTATACAGCAGAAGTAACAATTAAGGATGATATGTGTAACTGCACATACACATATTACATAAAGAATTATTTTAAACATAAGTTAATAATCTGTGATTGTACATCTGAGATTTGTTCTCAAAGCAGTCTTTAAGCTAAAATCTGAATGAACTTTGAACAGTTTTTGCCATCCAGATATCCATGTTCATCCATGGTATTGCCATCCTGATATGAATCATTCATGGCCAAAATTTCAGGAATACAGTACCTATACCCATCAGTCTGAGACACTTGATTTTATTCCAAATATTTGACATCGCATAGATTTATTCATGATCTCCTTGTTGCCTTCGCTAAGGCTTAGAGTGTTTCTTTCTTCCTTCCCTGTTGTAAGATTCCCTATTTGCTGTCTGTCTATCCCTAATCCCTATGGACACCACAGTATTTAACATGTAATTCAGAGTGTGACTGTGTCTCACAGTAGGCAGTGAGCGTATTTTGAAATTGAAATATGAGATACAAATGGAATTTATCTAAATTAAATCTTATCTGAAGATGATGAAGAAAGTGTAGGATATTGAAAGTAAATATAAACAAATAAAAATAATTTAATTTAAAGCATAATTTGGGGAAAATTACTTCTCTTTGTATGTTTTTTCTATAACTCTATTTAATTTCATACTGAGAATGCTTAAAGAAGAGAATGTTCATAATTTAGAATGAATTTAAAACTAGTTATATCTTTTATTCTATTCATATAATTTCCCTATCATAGCAATTCATGATATTGCACAGTTGTAGATCAGTGTGCTCTGTAGAAACTCTAGAAATCTAACTGCATCCCAAGATCACCTTTTGAGTGTTTATAAATTATTGAGTCATCAATGAAACTACTAAGAAAATAAACTAACCAAACAAAACTTAGACTTTTTGTTACATAAAATTGAACAGTTGCACAAATTTGTGGACCCTTTATTTCAGACGTAAAGTAAGAAAGACATCAGAATCTCGGATATGTCCCCAGAATTCCCCCTGTAGATTTCT
>NW_012155951.1:2638336-2639721 GCF_000956105.1 Propithecus coquereli | reverse complement strand
TTTTGACGTGACTTTTTAAGTTTTAAATTTTAGTTTATTCACACAAAAATAAGCCTAGCAACATGATCTTGTGAAAAGTAAACTAAATAATGTTTGATACAATGCAAGCACAAAAACTATTTTAGAAGTAGTAGTAATGGTAATACAGTCATTAGCAGTGCTCCCAACAGAAGACAAAAACGTTAAAGAAAACTGAGATCCCATGCTTGTGTGGGCATTTGGTTCAAGGCTAGAGTTCAAATTCCAATCAATCTATCCATTACTACACTTTACCAACTAAAGCAGAATGGACTGAGAGATCTTTTAATATTTCTCAGCTTGAGCTTCACCCCCAGTGTGTTCCAAATGCTATCTTTGACATTAGGCCTCAGGAAGTGATGAATCATTTGAATTCTCATCTCTTGGCCTGAGAACACCTGTTAATGGAGCCAATTAAGGCAGAGGATGACAGAGATTTGGAGGAGATGCTGACACTTGTCCAGGAGGAGCTGTGCTGAGACTGCCCATTGAAGTCCTAAACAAACCACCAAACAGCTGTTGAAGGGGAAGGATTTTGAAGGTCTCAGCCCAAGCCAAACTTTAATAACTTTAATGAAGTCCATGTCTTTGGATCCTGTGGTTGAAGAAATGTGCCTTTCTGGATATGGAGACATCATAACATCCCTGCTTCTCATGGTAAAGTCTTATATTGGAGAAGAATCTGCTGAAAATAATTACTCTTTACATTCAAAATGCCTCTACATTTAGTAGTGAATCAGGTAAAAGCAATGGGAGGAGTCCCTGGTGCCGATAAGCTCATTCTATGCCAGATACAACTCACAGCATGCTTGAAATGCAGGACCACTTCCCTGCTTTAGAAGAAGGACTGGGGACACCTTGAATGTTTTTTTCTCCACATTGATTAATTAGAATAAACTCAAAGTATATACAAGTTTTCCAGTTTTCAACATTAATCACATAAATGAACTGAAAATAATTAGTTCATAGTGACTTCAGGCTTATAATAATAAGCCCCAACTTAAATATATTTAGTCCAGACAGCTAAATGTAACATGGAAAGAAGGAAACAATCCAAAAGCTTTCGGCATTTTTTTCCCATGTAGTTCTCCTAATATACACAGAGGGTTCTGTTTAATTGGTACACTTGATTAAGTGCCCAAATGTGGAGTTACCATGAGGAGTGAAAACACTGTACTCAGTAGTCACATATGAGGAAGAAAAACTTTGGAGTGGAGGGTTAACAAGCAAAAGCGAGGTTTCAAAAATACTTGGCAGCGGTACCACTAATCTCTAAATTTTGTGATCCCTGTCTCTGTGTTTAAATATGATCTTTTCTCAACACATAAGTGCACATATAAGAATAACATCTACTGGATGTTGGGCAG
>NW_012155951.1:2632402-2633603 GCF_000956105.1 Propithecus coquereli | reverse complement strand
CAGCAAGAATACAACTAAAGGAAAGTTTGCATAAATGCTCTCTGGATAAAGGAGAGAATAATTAAACAAATGCCTAACGTACTAAATACACAAAGTACAGACAAGCATTGGCAGTTCTGTTCTTCTTTTAAGGTAAGCAGAGAAACTGGATTGCAATACAGATAACAGTGGTAAAATTCATCATTCTGGAAGGATAAAGTATTTTAAAACATAGCTTTAGTTTGTGGGATTTGGCATAATGGAGATCTTAACCTACAATATAATTTAAATGTGCAAACCTAAGATCTTCTTTAACTATTTAAAGAAATAAAGAGTCATTTGACAAAATTATTCACAGGTAAATTAAAGAGCTAAATGTGAATGACAAAATTATAACATTCTAAGAAGATGATAGAGACAATACCTCCATAGGCACAGGAAAAAAAAAATAGTGTCCTAAAATGACCCAAATAGGGAAATTCAAAGGAAAGATACATTAAAATAAAGAACTTTCATTTATAAACAACAAAAAACATCATAACAAAGGGAAAAAGTATAAATTTCCAACTGGAAGAAGATATTTGTAACACACAAAACTGACAACTCATATCTATTCAAATATGTTTGAAAAAATAACTCCTAGAAAACAACCCAAGAGAAATTATCAACAGATTTGAACAGGTACTTCACATAAGAGAAAATCCAAAAGGCCAATAAACATATAAAAATATGCTCCACCTAATTAGTGTCAGGGAAACACAGATTTAAATCCACCAGAATAGTTGTAAGGAGAAAGTCTGATCGTATCACATACTGACAAGGATGTGAATTGATAAAACCACTTTATGAACACCTAGGTGCTTCCTTAGATATTGTCTTATGCAGGTGTACCCAGAGAAAGATCCACGGATATTCAGAGCACAGATATTGTTAGTAATAGCAAAAGCTGAAAACAACTGATGTGAATATCAACTGTACAATAAAACATATTTATAATTGTCAACATAAGTGAATTTAAAAACATGATAATGAATAAAGAAGTATGTTCTGGGAAAATAGACACTGTATAAATAAAATGATATTATGTTCAAAAGGGAGTCAGATGAAACAATGTATTATTTTGGAATCCAGACAAAATGAAAGCACTAAAGCAAAGCACAGAACTATCACTAGAAAAGTCAGCCTCCCAAGGAAGGGAGCAGGGTATGATTAGAGAAGGGTA
>NW_012155951.1:2628688-2632352 GCF_000956105.1 Propithecus coquereli | reverse complement strand
CAAGGGCAACATACGTAACCTAAACATCTGTACCCCAATAATATGCTGAAATAAAAAACAAAAAGCCATTTGAAGCAAACACACACACACACACACACACAAAATATGATCTTTTCTTTTTGTTTTGTATTTCCTTGATTTAAATATTATTGGCTTCTTAAAGTTACCCCATAGTCTGCCCTCCTGCCACCACTACCACCATCAAATCACATCATAAAAACAACACAGTCATGACTTCTTTTGGTTTATAATTCCAAGTATTTAATTTCACTCTAGATACTGGTCTTCTCAGGAGCTTTCAGTTTAAGGAATTGTGTGTAGCAAATGCTATAATAAAGACACTAATTCTGGTTATTTGGACAGTTTTTGTAAGTTCTTTGCAAAAAATAAAATGAAACGTCTTCCTTCCAGTTGTATATGTACTTATAAAAAAGGAGTTGATCCATCTACTTTAGAAATATGAGAAAAAAGAGATCCTACCATACCAGTCCAGCTAAATGAAGACAATTGAGCCTCTCCAAGAAATCTCAAAGTGGATGTTCACAGTTCAATCAGGAGTCTCTTCTATAAATAAAATGAATAACTGACTTAACTACCCTGAACAATTGACCTTCCCAGTCAATATCAATTTTAAAATAGTTTCTTCTTAAGACACTTCTCCACCAATCAAACACAGCAAACAATAAATCCATGCTAGCCTATCTTTGCCAGTTGACAGAGGATCTCCATTGTTTTTGTTTGGGCACATCAGTGTATGTTTAATGGGTCATAATTACATCCCCAGGCTCAGTCCTGTGCTCTCTGTTTTTCTCTCGTTTCAACAAGACAACATCCATTTGCATGGTCTCGGTCAACCTCTATGCTAGAACTTTACAATAAGATCCATAGATTAAAGTTTGTACCAAAGTCCATTCTTGTATCTCAGACTACCACCTACACATTTTCAATGTGAGCAAATGTTGTTGTCTCTCGTATCAAACTTACCACAATTCCTTATGAACCAGCTCTGCCTCCAAATAGCCAGGCTTTTATAACACTGCCTTGGAGAGGAGTGGGGTACCACAGGTCCCTTGCATTCCTTCTCAGCACCTTCTTCTTCCTTCCCTGTCACCACACTTACCTTTCATTTCATTTTCTGTAATGTCCTCTTGTAAGCCTCCCAGGCTCCAGGCCACTTCTCTACTTCCATATTGTCACCAGGCTAATTTTTCACTAATGTGCCATGGTTATTCACTTTTTTTAATTCATTCATTTATTGATTGATTTCATCACTCTGCTGTTGAGCATCAATTATGTGCCAGACTTTATGATGGGTGCTAGGTTTCATTGAAATAATGTTCTACTTTAAGTCATCTACTGGCTATTTGTATAGTTACAGTTGTCTTCCACCAAGAATTTTCAACTTTTCTGTCAACAATTTCCCAATACATCCCCCGCTTCCATGGAATAGGCAGGTGCTCCTCTTTTGGAAGGTTCAAATTAGCACCTCTACTAATCCAAATATTTTGCTTGTATTATTTTTAAAACAATGTACATTATGTTTCTTTTCACTTTTCCACTATCTCATTGTTTGTCATTACTCCTGGAACAAGTTGTGTCTTCTCTCCTTTCTTCAGCCACTCAAGAATCACTTATTTTTTCTTTCTCCAATTACTTTTCACTTTTCCCTCCATCCTTGCCTTCCGATGTTGTATATCTGTTTGTTAGTAGTAGTATATTGTATATTGTATTGCAAGTTGTAATTTCTTAAAGACCAGAAAATGTATATATTATTCCCTTTTCTCCCCACAATGTCAACACACTGAGTGCCTTGCTCAGTATTACATATGAGAGACATTTTATACATCTATTTGCTCTACTTTCTTTCAATTCTGTCTCTTTGATCAGTATCACTTTTCATTAAAGTGCCCCATCTCTATTCTCCCGCCTTGGGTGCTCTTAATATGTTTTTAAAACTATACGTCCAGGAATTTTTTAAAGTTTATAAATAACTAATCAAAATTGCCCCTAGAGTCACTGGATAGTCACATATTTCCTCAATTCCTTCTCACTAAGTTGTTCTACTGTGTGTATGTGTGTGTGTGTGTGTGTGTGTGCGCGCACATGTGTCCGTTTTTAAAATATGGTATGATTGCATCAGTGAGTATTACCTGGTTGCCCACATTACCCTAAACTGGATATTTGGTGACAGTAAATAGGAGTTAGATGTGAACAATTATTTGTGAAGTGACTGAAGGTTAAATCTTAGGACATTTAGGAGAGCGGCAAAAGCAATAGCCTCGATTTCCACTCCTCTTCAATCCTGGTTGTTTTCTCGTGGCCCCTACTGCCTTCTGCATTCAGTGATCCACCTTGCTTTCTCTGCCATCTCCCTTTGCTATTCCTTATTTGTCTTAATTGTTTTCTTTGTTTACTTCTATCTTCTCTTAGCATTCAGATAGTTTGAGAAGAACAAAACTACCGTGCAAATCCACATTGGAAGCATAAAAGAGAAAATAACTTGAGGAATGAGGACAAGTAAGGAGAATTAAATCTGGAAAAGAGCAAAGTTAATTTTCATTCCCCTATCCTGAATCCCTGAAAGGGATTGTTTTACGGAGAGAATTGTTTTCAGATATCAGGCACTTACCTCAAGCCATTCACATCTCTATTGCAATGTTCCCTGACTGGTTAATTGTTACTTGTCATTGAGCCAAAACAAGGAGATGGCAAAATAATCTGGGAAACTGCGGAATAAGGCTGCCAATAGAGACTTTAAACAAAACAAAGAGAGAAATCCAAACATCTAGGCATTAAATCTAAGAAAGCATCTGTCAAGAAATGCTGGAAATGTACCCGATATGATCTATTTATCACTTAATATTCCTATTTATGCACTTTGCTATTTTTCCCTGTTAGCTACATTCACATTTTATTCCAAAATAGTGTTTTGAATCTAAATTCTCCCACCCTCCTGAACAAAATGATAATTGAAATAACATAATAAATGCAACATCTTTTCCATTTCTCCATCTTAAATTTTTTCCTTGCATTCCAGACATTACGGAACCAAATTACATTTTTGCATATTATATCAAAACAAGTGCAATCACAATAACCATTTATTTCTCAGCATTTCATTTCTTTTTTAATGAACTTTCCCTGAGGACATTCTCACAATTGAGTATTTATTTATTACAAGCAACAAAAGAAATCTTGATTGTTCCAGCTGTGACACAGAAACTTAGTTTGATAAACATACAGTATATGAAACAAGTAATAATAATAATGATAAGCATTTTGATACTGTGGAATCTAAAGAAACAAAGAAATAGAAGGAGACTCTGGGTTAAGATGTTCTCTTTTCCGTTTTCCTGTGGAATATTTTATTTTTCTTCTCCAGGATTAAATGAAACTTCTGTACCAAAATACTGAGGCACACTATAAATTACTTTAAAAAAATTGAACTTTGACTGGTAAAAAATACCATAATAAGAGCTCTGAAAAGCAAAGCTCTATGGATTGAATATTCAGTAGCAGTAGTAATATTTGTAGCAGATAGATCATCTTTGCTCATATACCAATTTAGTTCATATAAACTGCTGGCCCACTTTTATATAGCTGTTTAATATTCATCCTTCCATTCATTCATTTGCTCATTCATTATATATTATATTTCATGCTT
>NW_012155951.1:2614971-2625540 GCF_000956105.1 Propithecus coquereli | reverse complement strand
ACTGAGTGGATTAAACAAGAGACATTTATTATTTCACTAGAAGGCCAAAATCAGGATGTTGGTTTCTTCTGAGAACTGTGAGGGAAGGATCTCTTCCAGTCCCATAGGTACTGTCTTTTCCCCATGTCTCTTCATATTGTATTCCTTGTGTGTTTGTCTCTGTGTTTACATTTCCCCTTACTATAAAGACATGGGTCATGTTGAATGAGAGCCCTCCTAAATGACCTCTTTTTAACTTGATCACATCTATAAAGACCCGATGGCAAATAGAGTCATGTTCTGACTTATAAGGTGTTAGAACTTTAAAATATGAATTTGGGTGGTGCAATTCAATTCATACCAAATGTTAACTACAAATATTATAATGTTTAAAGTTAATGAAGTGCTCTGAGTTGTTTCATTTTCATATTGTTTTTAATTCCACTCAAAAGGCTGAATTCGGGGACGTCCAGTGGTATGTCCTAAGTCTCCGACGTAGCAAGTGGTAGGACGGGTGTTAAATTGTGACACTTGATGAGAGGCTAAGATCAGAAATCTTCACCACTAAAAAGCAGGATAAGGTTATATATTTTTAACAAATCAAAGAATTTCTGTTTGGAGATCATTTACTTTGACTTTGATAGAAATCTACATGAAAGATATTTTTAAGCAAAAGCTATTTTTATTTGCAGGCATAACCAATAATGCTTCCTTGTTGTCTTCTCACTTTTATATTTAATGAGACTAGAAGAAATCCCCAAGTCCTTCCCAACATGACTACTGCTCTTGTCCTCCATATAAGGATGTAATAAACCTACATGAATGACTATGGAAGAAGAAAGACCAACATTTTATTATGTACATGACACTCATGGCTTTTCTATCACTGTTACTAGACCAGGTAGATGAGATATTGGAGAAGCAGCCGAAATAAACTCAGACTGAGGCCACCTGATAATGTCATCCCTGGAAAAATCATACTCAGCATATTTTGCTGATGACTTTTCTTTCTGTTTAAGACTAAGAAGCTTTAACTTTGAATACAATTCATTCTTATATGTAGGTTCTCTCCTGTGAAACTTCCAAATGGCAGATTAAAATCTCCTATCTGTGAGACTGTGGCTGTCTTTCTACCTTTCTTTGTTCATCTATGACTTGAAAAGAAGATATTTAGATAATATTTTCCTCCCAGCTCTCAACGCTAATGATTCTATTCCCAGGGAAGAAGTATTTAACTGTATGCCTTCTGTATTCAGGGCCAATATGTACCCATTTTGCTATTTTAATGCCTGAAAAGGAGGAAAGAAATACCTAGGTACCAATAACATTTGTATTTCTATAATCATGTTTCTGCTTTCTCTTTTGACTTCTAGAAAAAAGAAACACGGGGTAACTAGCCAGTATAGAGACACATTTTAAAATCAACTGCAAGTGAATGGTCAGTTATTGGGATGGCTCATATGCAGTCATTCTAGGAGAAGAGGGGATTGACTAAATGACCTTTTGAGGATGATTCCAAGTCTGTGACTCAATAATAATACTTATCAACCTGTTCTTGTCGTCAGGCACTAAAATGGGAGTGGAAGGGCAGTCTATTATTAGCTGCAGGCTTCTGATTAATCTTTTAAGCTAAGGGAGCTTGTGTTTCAGCCAAAATGTGAAGCTGTCTCCTGAGGTGAGGCCATTAACATGCCAGGAACAAGACAAGGTTATCATTAAGGAGGCATTAGGCCCTGATGACCATGGTGAAGTCAAGAATGGCTGGCTGGCTGGCCAGGCAAAGCTGGTTAAAAACTAACACAAGGTCACTGTAATCAATGCCAAGCCATATGTTCAAATTCAGGATAGCTACACATCTCCCTTTTTGTCACCCTCTAGAGGATTCCAGTCAGTAAATGAAGGAAAAAGGTGTTAATAGTTCTGTGAGAGTTAGAACAACTATGGGTTCTACTGTGCATTTCAAGATTGGGTGTGTATACATGTACACACGTATGGTCATGTGCTTGTGTGTGTGTGTGTGTGTGTGTGTGTGCACACGTGTGTTTATTCTTCCCAATACCTGTGTGAACTAATCTTTGGCTTTTAAAAATACATTAGCAACTGAAAGTGTTTACTTACTTACAAATGTTATGCTCTTTCTCAAATTATGTTTCTTCCTATATAAAGAGATCAGAGCTAAAACTTATAAATACGTACATGGTTTAAATATCCTAGATACCTATCAGAGGCTCAACCTCCAGCAGTTTTATAGAGTAATTCATCAGTTAGAGGGTAAGGAATATCATGCCAATCAATCAGTCAAAGCAAAACTATACAAAGGATTTTAGTGAATTAGTATAAAAAGATCAATGAACAACTTAAATGTGGTTTATTCCGCTTCCCATGTTTCTTTCCTCTTGGTCAACATATGATGTGACAGATATTGCTATATAAAGAGTAGTTGAACTGGTGAAAATAATCAAGGTAAACTTTTAAAAATCTTGACTGTTAATGAGTTCTATGACTTACATGTGGCTTTGGTCAAGAGTCCCAGTTTCTTTACATATAAAATGGGGATGACGATGACCTTCTTTCTATCTAATTGCCATTAAAATTAAAGGCAACAATGTGTGTGGAAGTATTCAGAAGCCTGAATAAACTATATAGATTGTCGTCAATGTTATTGTGTTTGTTGTCATTGTCATTGTTAATAACATGAGGGTGGGTACTGTTCACCGTTCTATGAACCATATTTAATAAAATGGTTGGTACATAGCAGATACATACTACATGTTGAGTTGGTTAATGAGTTAGTCTATATTGATTTACAGTTATGAATGATATAAACATATGATATAAACATGTAGCATAAAACTATGAATTTAATGTTATATTTTATATGTATAGATAATATAGCTGTAAATAAACATATTCCACACACAAGTGATTTTCAACTTTGAACCACAGATAGTTTAATCCTCTTTATATTTATCTTGCAATTATTATCTTTATTTCAAGCTTTGACATCCAATCATCCATCTACCCACCTACCTTACAAATAAAAAAGCAGATCTGGAAATAGTGTAACTGATTTCACATTTTTATTCAATGACTTACCTTCTCTAAATACCTATTTTCTCATTTTTAACAAGAATAGTAGAAAACCAGTCTCTTTTTATGATGCAGGGGTGGAGAGTACATTTATTTGTCATATTGGTGCCTCAACAGAGCATCTCTAATACTGAGCCATTCATTTGGTTCCCTACTTGAGAGGACCTCTTCCTCCAAATACATATCTACAGTCCAGTTGGATTAAAAGTCTATCCAACTTTCTCTCATTTTGTTGTCCCTGAATGAAATGCAAATGTCCTTTGTCCATCTCTTTGTCATCTATCCCGCAGTGGCAATTACTCCTTCGGACTTATTTTAAGATTTGGATTCAGTGGGAGTAGGTAAAAGGAGAATTAGGAAAAGATGGAAAAGACACAGAAATAGGATAATGGACCTATCACCCGCATGATTTGCCTTCTGTTCCTTTTTACATTAACTAACTGCAAAACTACAGAGAGGTGCTCCAACAATTTCAAGGTCTGGATTATTTCACCCTTCAATATTTGCTCCTCTGATAGAAATATCATCATTTCTGAAATGACTTCCACAGAAAAACAAGACAGGAACAGAAAGACAAAAGAGTTTAAAAACTACTTTGACACTGCAAGGTTGTTAAATTCGGAAAACAAACTTTAACTAGTGTGCAGAAGGAGCTGCATTCATCATTTTGCTCTTTTTATTTCTGATATTTACTTGCTTTACTCACCCTCAGTACAAATAAATGTTAAAAATTTATAAGTGTGCACTAAAATTTATTAGTATTATACATTCATAAATATTAAGAATCAAGATAAATTACAAGCATTCTTATGCATTCTGATTCATGTACCCTAAAATATAAACATATACATGTACATATATAAATGTTATAGCTTGCGTGAATCAAAACGACCCAGTACTTGCCAATTTATCTTATTATTTAATATTCATTAATACATACTTCATTCCTATAAATGCTGGGAGTTAACTGATTGTTGTATCTTCAGAGGGCAATGGAGTCAGTTCTATAACCAGAAAGCAAGGAGTGTGACATTTATTCATTGGACTCTGAAATAGATCTGTAGCATTAGGGAATTAAATAATGCCATGGTACCCAGAGGTATAAAAAACAAAAACTGAGCAGCAGACACAGTGGCTTAGGATGATTGTGCCATCTTTTTTATTACCTTTGCTCTGGCATCAAGGTTAAGTTAACCTTTCCTTTAAACTCTTTACCTCCAATTCAATGTGTTTCTTCTATCCTAGGCACCAAGCACTCTCCTTTTGCCTATTGTCTCGTGTAAAAAGAAGTTGATCTAATAAACATATTCATACTTATTTAATGTGATATTTGTTTCAGTATAATTTGCATTCTAATTAAGACAGTTGGGAGAGGGCAACACTTAACACAGATAAATAAAACATTAATAGTGGGACTGTAGGCATATAATAGAGAAGATCTTTTCAGAATGGGAGACCATGACAATAACACTTGGTTCATACAAATTAGAAAACCATTAGAGTGCCTAGGCATAAGGCCAACGTAGAAGAAAGGGCAATCTCATCTCCACTGTTCTACTGGTGTTTATGTGGGTCTGAGGGAGATGCCATAACAAGTAGCTATGCTAGAAAGCTCTTCTGTCCCTAGTGGACATAAGAGATGAAGTTAGATGAGCACTGTTCAGATGTCCACTCTGGGGAAAGCAGACAGCATTCCTCATTCCTAAAGCCATCATTCAGCTTTCATGTTAGTAAATACAGTAACATTCAACAGGAGTATTTGCAGGTTGGGCTGGTTGTAGAGATAATCTACAAATAGGATCAAGTTCTACCCCTTGGACCTACTGCAGGGCCTTGTAACCTCACTCTTATTATTCTTCACGTTTTTATTCTCTCAAACCCTGATTTCTACATTTCTTTGCTTACTCAATAGTATGGAATCACTATTTGTTTTGTTCCTAAGCACATACTTCTGATCCAGAATAAGTCTTTAAAAATGACATCCAATGTCTAAGTATTCACACTTTAAAAGTCTCAAGTAAAATTATTATAATGCCCCTGGTGCTCATATTGATGATGGCAGCAACGATGACATATAATTTGCATTCAGTGTTTACTATGATAAGAATTAGATATGCATTACCTGTGTTAATCCTCATGGCACCTCTAATAGAGTCAGTAGTATGGCTATATCCATTTTATAATCTATTTAAAATCATAATTATGATAATGGCCCCCATATTTTTATTTATAGGTGCATGCTTATGGACATACTTCCATTGTCATTTCTCTTTGGATCTTTACCACATTTCTCGGTCTCTATATAACTGGTAATTTAAAGGGATGAGAGAGATTTGCTCTTAGCTCTCTTTGGTTTCAGGAACAGTAACAATTTCTAACTGCTTTACACAAGAACAATTTAGAGCCTCAAAAGACCACAGGTGATTGTACCTATTCAGTTTCCATTTTTCCAGCAAATTCCATTGTATTGTTAGCCCCATGATTAAGAAATAGCAAGAGATAATGGCAAGAATAGTTGTATCTGGATGGATGGTATAACTTCAACTTCTGCATCTTATATGCTCTGTAATTAACTCAGAGCTTATGTGTAAACTGAGGTCTCCTGCTTTCCCACATCTTGGAAGTATTAAATAAAATGTGTCAAAGCATTTTCTAACTCTAAAGCTCTATGAACAATTTGACACACCATATAGAATTTATGATATGGACATGATTTATACATATTTTGGAAGATCTAATTTATATCTAAGAATATTTGCTCTGTGTGCTTTGGATATTTGTGTATAGTCACAATATAAGGAGAAAGTAAATGACATACTTAACATGGCAACTGCTCAGCAGTAGTGATATTGTCATGTAAGAATCCCAGATATGCATATCCTGAGAGACAACCAACTTATCTTTGCTGGATATGTTATCATACTAGTTATGTAACTAATACATGAATGCCCAATGCTCCTTGATTTTTCTGTAAAAGCAAATGGCATAAGTGATCTGTATGTGGAATGTGGGTGCACATGACCACCATATTCCTACCTATAGGTAAATCAATGAAAATCCTGTGTTTTAAAATATCAATACTAGCATTTCTATGAAAAGTAAATGGACACTCTAGCTACCTACCTTTAGCTATTACCTTAGACCTTTTCTCAATTCTTTCTACCAAGATCTTTTAAAGCATTATCCATAAAGGCAATGCCTCAATTAAAGGTATTCTGCCTTGTCCAATATAACATCATTTTACACTGAACGTAATTTATAGAGGAAAAAGGCATTCTAAGTATAATAAAAAAAGGCACATAGTTGTGAGTATTAACTGCAAGACATTGACAATATTTGAGATTCATAAGTCTAAGGCATTTAAGGAGTAAGAAACAGAGAAGTAAAATAAAGAGTGCCATGTCCAAATAGGGACATGCGTAGGGAACAAAGAAGGCTTGTCTTCTGTTTTGACATAATATAACCTAATTTAAAAACATATGTGTGCATAGATAGCTAAAGCGTGATTAAAAGTTAAAGGACAACAGGGTTATTAGACAGGAGCAGAAAGCAATTACATTTTGCAATATTCACCAACCCAAAGAAAGCACATTACTCTCCTTAAGATTGATTGATGGACTTTAAAAGAGCTCGCAAAGCTGAAGGGCAGGACTCAGTGCTATTGCAAGTCTTTGTGATTAACAATTTCTAACTTTATTGACCTTTGTAACAATAATCATGGCTTTCTCTCTGAGGGAAGTTCTTTCTATTTGTCTAATAGTTCCCTCTCAATAGACTAGAGGAACTAATAGTATCTATTATTGAATTTTATTTATAAGATGCAGAGAATTGGGGAGAGTAATGCAAATGGCCTCTCTCCTCAGACCCATATTTGGGGGTGTGAAATCAGAACTAATACATTTCTTTACCTCACAAAGCACACTAAATAAGAAGAAAAACGAGATTTAAAAATATTTGTCATAAGACCCAAGATCGTTGCTGTGTTTTCTCACCTTGTATGCATACATATTTTCCAAGGCTTTTGCCTTTCTGTTCCGTTTCAATTGTATTGTCTCAAAACTCAAGCATTTCCATCTCTCACCTAGATTAACCTCTGCTAAGACAATAAACTACACTCAGGAAACTGCCTTGGCACATGCTGTTTTATTTGGTGTTCTTGAAGGTCATGAGCATTCTGCGCTCTCCTCAACCGATTAGACAGATCATATGGACAATTAATCTCTCCTAATCCCTCAGTTAGACCATAGGAGAAAATACACATGCAGTAAGGATAATGCTTTTGTACATCCGAGGCTTCTTTCATCTGAGGATCTCAAAGTCCTTGTTACACATGTCAAAAGCTCCCTATCACTCTTTCGAAATGGGTATTACAAGATTAATTTGCAGAAGGGCAAAGGCAGGCACGAAAATGTTAAGAGACTTTCCAAAGAGTGTCTCTTACTCAGGATAGACAGCAATAGCATTCTCAAGTTTGGGGTGTCTATGCCCTGAGGAGATAGAGGACATTTCAATATACAGGAGGCTTATCTTTTAGGTAATGAGGTCTCACTAAACAGAAAATGAATTTCTTTAGGTTATCACAGGTCATAGGGTTGAATAAAAGACCTCAGACACGATGCCTTGCTTTTCTTTTTCTTTTAGTCTCCTGGGTTTAGGAGTGAGGGAGGAGAGGCTGCTCTCACTGTCTCTAAGGTATGTATATGTGAGGAGTGATACTGTGTGCAAGCATCGGCCCATGAACTTTCAGTTTTATTCAAAGGACTACAAGGGCTTATGGAGGTCCTTGGAAAACCCAAGTGTGAGGCAGTAGAGTATTTGTTTTAGTTGTTTAATCAACTATTGTGAGGACTAATATTAGGCTTAATTAAAACCGGAAACTGACATCAAAATGGATAATTCCATAAGACTCTTTTGAAGTTACATGTTTGGAACTCAAAACTTAAGGTTTCCATCAAAACCATGTTAAGAAGTTTAGATTCCTAGACCAACTCCATTAGCTTACTATATCGGTAATGAGGTTGAACTATTATACTGTCCTATCCGTTATTGATTAACATCTAAAAGCTAGTGTAGGGATAGTTACTTTACGGAAAAGAACCTTTTGATATTTAACTTTTCTAAAACTTTGTTCCGCAGCAAAGATCCACGGTCAAGCAGACTCTAATCAAGGAATGGGAGTGAGCACTTTATACATACCTTTTGTGGGAGAAGGGCAAAGACTGCCCCCGGTTCTGAGCCTGTGACTCCAGCATTGGAGGAGGAGCGTAGATCTCTATGAAGCATTTTCTTATACAACTCTAGCTCTGCCAGTGCTCAGAAGGAGTATTCTATAAGCCTGGAAAGGTCAGGAGGCAGGACAATTCCTCCCATGTTAGAGAGGACCTCACCTTTCTGGATTTAAGATCTTGTTGGGACGAGAGGGTGTTTGGTGCTTACACTTCCTTTTCTTACCCTACTCCTCCATTCTCACGTGGAAAACACAGAGAGGGGTTTTCAATAAATATTAGCTTATTTCCAACCCTTGTTTCTCTACACACTGCTTTTCTAGGGTGTAGCACTCAATGTCCACTCAGGACTGCCATTGGTACATTCCGTCTGGTTTGCTTTGTCTAAATATTGCTAGAGCTGGTGCCTGTCCCTGAAATCTAGTTGGAATGTAGGGCCCCTGGCACTAAGCTAAGCTTCTCCAGCCTTTTCTCATATGATTGAATTCTCCATTTCAGCTTCCATGTGTTTTCTACTACTGAATCACCCAAAAGAAACATAGCCTGAAGCACACCTTAACTAGGTACACCTCTTGAATACTGTTTCCTTGGCCACCTGACTGCCATCTAGAACAACATCTAACTGGGGTAATTTCTTTTTTCTTTCTTTGACCTCACTCCAAAGTGCAAGTCTTCTCAGGTGCTGACTTGATCCTTTCCCTTAACGGGTCATGCTGGTGGAAACTCACCATACCATGCACCAAGATTACCAAATGTTGTGCATTGCGTGTCTATGGCATTTGCTATCTGCAGGGACTTGTACAATTTTGGGGGAGGGTTAGCCTATGTCCTTTGCCAGTTGTGAGAGGTGGGGAAAGGAGCTGTAGTTCTTTCCCATGGAATAGTGGGAGAAGCAGATAAAAGAAAAACAAACAAAAGAAAACCACATTATAAAGCACATAACTATGTAATGATGATTACGATAAAGAAAAATCCACAAAGAAAAATTAGGATATTAGGAGACCATATCAGGGGAGAACTGACCCAAGGTATCTTTTGAGTTAGAGGAACAGTATAAATGAGTCAGTAGATGAGCAAAGAGTTAATTTCACTACCTTCTTCAGTCATTATTGTTCTTTATAGGGATGATATCTGAGTTATTCAATGTCAAATCTTAAAATGTTCCAAACACCACCCCTCCCCTGCCCCATTCAAGATTTGAATCGTTGAGTTTCATTTGTCAGGGGACCTCCCAAGCTAGAACTGAAGATGTGCAATACAAGACTCAGAGCACTCGATATAATGGAGTTTATTAATTCACTCTCCTTTTTGGCAGTTTTTTTTTTAAGTATTACTTTGATTGTTTTCACATTATCATAACCTAATGCAAAACATGTCACAATCATTACCTGAGTTTCAACTATATGTATATCATCCATCAGCTCATCCATCCCCTGTCTAAAAGTCTTATCACCATAAATTACATTTGAAAACCTAAAGTAGATGTTATTCATCCCCATTATTATTGAACAACAGGGGATACACATGTTTTTTAAATCAAAATACTCACTCTATATTCACTAATGCCTTTCGATATCTTATATTCGATTGGCAAATTAGTAATGAAGTTTTTTCTAAAAGGAATGATGCCCTTAAAAAAATAATTTCAACACAAACCATTTTGAGGAAGATAAGCATCTCAATAATGGTCTGATGATCCCTGCACAGCTGGGGGGAGAATCTCTGCCTTTCAATCTATTCATTTGGACTCCTATGTGTTTGGAAATACAGCATTATTATTCTACCCACTGAATTAATACAAAAATGCAATTTTACAGATCTTTAAGGTTACTTGTAAGTCTTCTCCAAGGTCGTTCGCCATCTCTCATCCTTTCAAACTCTCTCTTCCCCTCCAGCAAGGACCATGATGCTAGTAAGACACAGTAGCAGCACCTCTATTGTCACCACCATTGACATTGTCATCATTATCAATAAAAACATCATGTTATCATGCCTCTTTAGTATAGAACAGTGAAATAAATGCTCTAAGGGACTTTTGATCTAGGTAGGAAGTTAAGCATATAATACTCAGGTACACTTAAGGCTAGAAATTCTACTAATACATTTGGAGGAATATTCATATATGACCTTCAGATGTTGTCACCTCTATTCAACTTATAAAGCTTTTTCTTAATACTGATTATTTTCCCCTTATATTCATCTTGTTTGTCACACTATTTTTTATTGATGTAAACACTGAAGTATTTCAGCTAATAGTGGTATTTATTTAATGCAT
>NW_012155951.1:2612922-2614426 GCF_000956105.1 Propithecus coquereli | reverse complement strand
TTACTATGTAATTAGAATTATCTAAACACACAATGATTTCAGAAAGAAATGAAACACAGCAGAGATAAAAAATACTATTTTAAATAAAAATTATACCAAATCCCACTGCTAAGCCCATGTTTGTTAGATTATAATCTTAAAGAATCCAATACTCTCTGTGGATTTCCTAGGATATGCAGTGGTAGCAATAATCATAGTGACCCTCTATTGAGGTAACCAGACCACGTTCTCAGAGCTTTACATAAGTGACTATGTCGCATCTTCATGGCAATCACATGAGGCAGATTCAGATACTACCCAATGTTGTAAATGTGGAGACATATCACGGAGTTGTTAGTAATGGACTCGAATTGACTTTTACCAAGTCCTTGAGGCATCTCTCTTATAAGAAACACAGAATCCTATTGCAGAGACACATTATATTGAAACCACCTCAATTTGCGCTAATTTTGGAGGCTCACACGACTCACCCAGTGGAACCAGCAGGCAAAGGATTTTAGCTGAGATCGCTTCATTATTCCTGGAGATGCTCCCCTATGCCTGCAAATGTTGAGTTTCATTGTAAATGAGCTCACTTGAAAACGATTTTTTAAAGCATTGGGGTATGTAGTTACATTGCTGGAAAAGAAAATTCTGTAGGATGTTTTTAAAACTGCTCTTTGATTATTAAAATGAAAACTTTTAGCTGTGCATAAAATTCCCATTCCTTGTATCTTAACACATATTCAAAAGAGCTGTACCTCGCCAAACCTAAATGGAAGATCCTGAGCTTGGTAAGACTTGTAAAATCTTTCCTGGAAGATTTTATACTTACCTACAATGATTAACTTCCTTTTCATGCTGCAGAAAGATAATCAGGTTGGTGACTAGAAACCAGGTCTTCCAGATTATAGCATATGCTGCTGGGTCACAGGCAGGCTGGCTGAGAGGGTGACGTCTGTCATGGAAAGGAGCCCAGACTCTCACTTGGGCTGGACTCTCTTTTCCTGGTATCAACTGCTGTCCAACTGGATGCCATTTTCTCCTTGCCCTTTGGAAAAATCATCGTGCACATTTTTCCTATCTCAGAAACACCTATTAGGTTATCCTGTTAATGCAATTCTCAATTTCATAATGTAACACAATATGGCTGGTGGGATGGTGCTCATGTTTTGGTTCAACATGCAACATTAGCAGTTGAAAAAATTTCAACTAAAAATTATTCTTCACAATAGGCTTCCTCAGCCTCCCTTAAAAGCTGGCACAAAGGCAGATCAAGCCGAATCCTGGGAGTTGGAAAGACCTGGAATTTTCTAAGCATTTGAGCAATAGAAACATATTGAAATTGAGACACAATCACCACAAAAATAGCAGAAGGCACTAATAAAGCTGATGACTTATATTTAACTTGCTGTGAATCATGTAGCTGGATTTAATTGCACACATACTATGTGCCTAGCCTCTACAGGGATAAGGATGTGTTAGATACTATGGGAATAAATAGAAAATACAAAGGATGCTTTCT
>NW_012155951.1:2597711-2611742 GCF_000956105.1 Propithecus coquereli | reverse complement strand
CCGACACCCGATGAATGTTACTACCATATGTGCACATAAGTGTTGATCAATTAATACCAATTTGATTGTGAGTACATATGGTGCTTGTTTTTCCATTCTTGTGATACTTCACTTAGTAGAATGGGCTCCAGCTGTTGTTTTTGTTGCTGTTCTTGTTTATACAATATCTTTTCTTTAATTTAGGTTTCTAAAGCCCAGACCAATATTGTAATCCCCTTAGGGGTCTGTGTAGAAACCAACACCCACATCCGTGCATATTATTTATGAACTAAGTGGCTTGACCAGGGCAGTGGGAGCACATTACCTAGCACTAGAGTCTTCTTGGTTAAGGTGCAGTTCACATTCCACAATTCTAGCTATCATGTTAAAAAATATACCCCACATGGAGATTGTGAATGTAGTTTAACTAGAATAGTGTCTGTAATTCCCAGTCCTTGCTGAAGAAATTTTAAAGAGAAAAATGAAAGAGTAAACTAAACCAAAAACATACTTTTATAGAAACAGAATTTATTAAAAATTCTCCCAAGAGACTGAATCATACTCTTTTTTAATAATAAAATTGTTATCTTTGATATGGATAGGGGATGGAAATAGTTAACTCAAAGGATAACTATGATTTTGTATTCTAGAAGCCAGATCCTTAGATAAATGCTTGAGAGAATGGTAGTTTAGTTGGGGAAAGAGAAGTCTTAAAGGGACATGAGAGTCATCTTCAAATACTTTAAGGGATTTCAAAATTAAAAAGGAGTGTCAGTGTTATTCCAGAATCTGGGACACAAAACCAGGGTGGTTGCTTGTTTGAGCCTGATTCCATTGGCCTTATTTTCTGCTGTGACCCAAAGATTGGCATGGCACCCACACAGAGCAGAGTGTCACCAAAGATGTGCAGAATCAGCAAAGTATGTGGTGCAGAGAGACAGATTTCTTTCAATATGCAAGAGAACAAAGGCTTTAGAGGCAAAGAGTCTTGAGTTTCATTGTCTTTCACTTAATGGCTATGTGGCCTTGAAAACATTACTGTAGCACTTTGAGGTCCTTACTCTCAAAATGGGGATAATGTTTATTTTTCAGGATTATGAAGATTAAATACAATGATATATAGAAGTTCTTTTCTGAGTTTTTCACAAATAGGTACCCACAAAGGGTTAGCTGTTATGGTCACCATCTCCCAAATCCTTCAGTGCAGATATGATTGTGTCCTTTGCACTAATGAAAAACCTGGGTGCCCTGGAGCCAGGGCAAGTTGTCTAAGGTCACACAGGTAGTAAATGATGACATAGAGACTTATACTTTTACCTCTCTGATGATGCAACCCTGTCCTTTCCAGGACTTCATGCTGCCTCTCAGCTGTAATAGAAATCTACTTTTATTAGCCAGTAAGTCAAAACATTATGTCTTATTCTCTTGGCCAGACAGGACACACATGTCCTTGTTGCTCTATCCAGCATGATGGAGAGGTGAAGAGGACACCTCCAAGAAGTCTCTTGCAAAATCCTGTAAGAGTTGCATCGTCAGGTTTGTTCTAGTCAGTTCTATATTTAATTGAATGGATTGATTTCTCTTTGATCTAAGGAATCACTCTTTCATAGTAGCCTTCCACAGGATGTATCTGACCTGGAATCAGCACCACAAGCTACTGAGTCTATGTTAACTCTCGCTTTGTGGAACCACAAAACTGGAGTTTGATGATTATTCCTTTTTCTCTTTCATTGAATTGCATGCAAGCATAGAACAGGAAGTACATATAGGGCTTGATTCAAAGAGCATATGAAAAATCCTTAGCCACCTAGTCCAGGACCACTTACTTTCCTGCCTTCTTCCCTGCTTCTACACACACACACACACACACACACACACACACACACACATAGACACTGGGTCTGCCCCTACAGCTCTCCTTTTGCATGCAAATACTCCTGAAAGGGAAAACCGCAAGTCATTTGCCCTGAGTGATAACAGATATCTTTCCTCTGAAGCAGGATTTTATGAAGCTGTACTAGGAGAGGATGGGCCTTTTAAGTAGGGACAAGAATAAAGAAAAATAATTTATGAACGATACACTTTATTTGCAATTTTATTTGCAAATTTCCCAATTTCACCTATTGCTTTTCAAGCCACTCAGTGTTTTGACTCCCAGAATCTCTGTTTTTTCCTTCTCCGTTCTCCCTCCTGCACCTCTCGCTCTCTCAAACTCTCTCTCTCAGCCTGAAAATTCTGGTTAGCCTTGGTTTAGGCTACACGTCGTGGTTTATCACTGATAACCACACTCCCTGTTCCGAGGAGCTGGAACACTTCCTTAAAGCAGAGAGTGCATGGACTAACAATTATATTTCAAGCTGCATTTAATGTTGAAGTATGAGACAACAAATTGATCTTAGATTTCTTCAGTCAAGCATGACCTCACCTCTGACTCTGGCAGAAGCTGCTGAGGTGCCGGAGAAGGAGTTGTGTAGTTGCAAACCAAATAAAAAGAAAAAACAAAGCCCCATCCTCACTAAAACAAAAGAGAAAAACAAGGAACGTTTTTTTGGTTTTGTTTTTTTTTGTTTTTGTTTTTTTTTTTGTACATTAGCTACACCTGCTTCTGTAAAAGCAGACTGGAAAACAGTAAGTGAAACATCCCTGATAACCTTCTGTGCAAACCACCTAGTCTAGTGTATTCTTCCTCTTGGAAAAGATGCATATGCATGGACACTTTGCTTTATAGCTTGACTCTTTTCATTAAAGACTAGAGAAGGCGATATACTCAAATACCTGCCACAAAAATGTCTAGCATGATGCCTACCCAGTGACTGAGAATTATTTGCATGTGGCTATTTGTCGAATGTCTATCTAATAATAGCTCCTGAACAAAGAGAGAGAGAGTCCCTCATTCTGAGGAGATCAAACATTATTTCATTAATTCTCGGATGGTTTCTTTGAGGTAAGCAAGTAGTATTATCGCTTCATTTGAGACATGGAGAAATAAAATCCGAAAGCAACCTGACAAGTACTGGAGTTAGGCATTTTGTTGTTGCTGAAATCAAGAACTAAATCTAACAGTAACAAAAGAAAAGCATATTAAGAAGAAGAAGGGGAGGAGGAGGAGGAGGAGAGAGAAAGAAGAACAAGAATAAAAAGAAACAAGAAAAAAATGATATCAAACATAGCATTTTCTCCCCAGCTATCACGGAGATTTTAAACATAATTTAAAATATATGAAAATCAGGAAAAATGACCAAGCAGCAGCAGATTAAGATGCTGAATTTATAGTTCCAATACCTTAATTGTAAAGTAAATATAACTCTGTTTGCCAAGTTTCTATTGTGAGATGTTTTCTGAGCCCTGAAATACTATCTAAAACCCAGAATTAGTGAAGTGCTCCCCTTTCTACTTTCATTTCCAATATTAAAATAAGAAATTAAATTAGAAAGAAGACTAAAGAAAAACCCTTTGTTTCTTCCCAAACCCCAAAATTTATGATTCAATTTTTTTCCCAGTTGGAAAAAGCAAGACCAGACCTTTTCCAAAAGTTCAAGGATGTATGTGAATATCTCAGCCCTTGCAGCCTAGGTTCCCCAAACTGCCTGCTATTCCAGGATTAGCTGCTGTGTGGCATTAGTCCCCTTCGAATGAACAGGCTCTCGGCTTCTCCAGCTCCTGCTCCTCTGCCTTGTTGCTTGGAAATGGTTCTCTCTGCTGTCACTGTAACAAACGGTTCTAATTGCTGGGTTGCCTGTTATGGTGGAAATTGCTGTGGTCCGCACTTGAAGGCTTTCGCTCTGCTTTGGTAATCACACAGACAGCCAAACTGCTCCTTTCCTGAAGGAAAAAAGAAGATAATCTTGGAAAAAAAATAGTAATAAATAATAAATCATTTTAAAAGAAGCAGAAAACCAACACACTTGCTGAATGGTTATAGTTTAATCTAATTGTAATGCATTTTTCCTCATGAAAGGATGAAAGTTCATGCATATGTTTTCTTGTATTCTTGGTGGTGATGGTGGTGGTGGTAGTGTTTGTTTTTGTCTGTGAAGTAATACATGGTAGGCAATGATTTGGAATTGTAAACTTTCCAATTTATTTTCATGGCAATCTGTGAGATGTGTCCCTGGAGGAAGGCAAACAATTGCAGTTTTAGAGCTGAATTGGTCTCTCTCTCTCTCTCTCTCTCTCTCTCTCTCTCTCTCTCCTTTCTTACATTAGAAAGCATGCAATCTCATTTTGAGCAGAATTACAAAATTCCCAAATTCTAATAAAGCGCCAGAGTAATATGTGATGGTCTGAGATGGTCGATGTGTTATTGAAGAGACACTCCATGATGGGAGAGGTAAAAATGAGAGCAGTTATTGTCAGATTTTACCACCATGACAGAATTCAGGTTACAAAAGGCAATCCCTAATTTGGGAATTTAATCAGATAGCAAGCACCAAGGACAGCAGCTGCTGTTACATTAGGTTGGATAAAATTATAAGGCCTATCAATTCTCATGCTTCAGGGCATAAGCTGATCACCAGCTGAGGTCAGGAGAAAATTTCCCCAATGACAAGCTTGCACAGTTTTATCCATTATAAGAGATTTAACACCTACCCCTAAAACATCTGATGTGATTCATTACCAAATAAATACAAACACACAAAATGTACTCCTACTGATACCCAAGCATGCACACACAAGGGAATAGATAGGCTTGAAGATGAATACCAGTCTGAATGCCCACGTCTTAGATGAGATCATAATGGGCCAAAGGAAAACCTACCTTTGCATAGTCAGCTTTGCCTACAGATTCCTTTTATCTGAATTCTTTATCAAATCCATCAAACCCATGGGTGAATATTTTTCATGTGTCCTGTGTTGTCAGATGTTTGCATTTGCTTACATGAACTCAGTCTTCCAAAATGAGTGATAGCAGAAGGAGCTGGTATTAGTTTTCTATTGCTGTATAACAAATTACTGCCAACTTAGCAGCTTAAAATAACACAAACACACTATTTCATGGTTTGTGTGGGTCAGAAGTCTGGGTATGAGTTAGTTGGATCTTTTGTTGGGGCTCTCACCCAGTGGTAATCAAGGCATCAGCTGGGGCTGTGATTCTTCTCCTGGGTTCTCTTCCAAGCTCACTGGTTGTTTGGCAAAATTCATTTCCTTGCAGTTGTTTGACTGAGGTCCCTGTTTTGGTGCTAGCTGTCAATTAGCCAGTTACTGCTCTCAGCTCATAGAGGTCATCCACAGTCTATTGCCGCATGACCCCAGAGGAATTTCACAACATGGATGTTTGCTTTCTTCTATGGCAGTAGGACAATTTCTCTTTGACCTCTTCTTCCTCTAAAATCCTCCGAGTCTTATATAATGTAATCTAATCAAGGGAACAACTATCTCATCATATTCCCAGATTCTTTCCACACTCAAAAAGAGGGAATTATACAAGATGTACATGAGGAGTAGGAATTTGGAGATATCTTAGAATTCTGTCTGAAACAGGGCTCTGGCAAAGATAGGAAAGATCAACATTAATAGTACAGGTCTATTTTATTTGATTGATGATATAAGAATTTTTTTTTTAACTATTAGGTGGGACTAGTCATTAATCTATTGTGTTATTGTCCACTAGGGAAGGATAGATCCTGGCAAATTTTTTATTATGACCACATGAACGGGACCTTAGAATGAAGATTAGAGTTATCTAGTTCAGTCATTTTATGTGGCAGGTAGACTGAGACTCAGCACGATTAGTGAGTTCGATTCAGTTGGCTCTGCCATTGAAAGCCAGGATAAAAACCTGGTTCTCTATACTCCTAAACTCCTGTGACCCACCACCAGGCTTCTTGCCCACCTTAGGGTATTTACTTTCCCTCTCTAGGTTCCCAAGTGTCCCCAGATCTTTGTGCATTTTCATCCAAAGAAAGGGATTCTTTAGAATGATAATAAACTCATTCGCACGGAGCCACCAGTGACTGATGACATTTTGTGGATGACTTCCTAACTTTACAAAGGTGGTAGTATTTTCACAGAAACAGATACATTAAATTAAAGAGAAGTGACACTCTTAATGCAGACTTCCATGTCAGAGAAAGCAGATGAAGAAAGGCGGGCAACTGTGTGGATTTGTGTATAATAACTTGTCCTTTTCTCCTGTTCTTGGTAACAGCAGAACAGATAATTGTTTGGGGTGAGTTATGGAATAACAAAAATGGAAATGTAAAGAACTTTAGCTTGCTTATTCAATCATTCAGTGAGGAGTTTCCATTTCTTCGAGCTCTTATATAAACAGCCATCCCATAAACTAACCTCTTATTGTTTAACGGATAACTACTAATTTGGAGAGGAGCATTCATTAAAGCTCTGCTGCTCTGAACAATTGGCAAGGCAGAGAATCTAAAAGCAAAAAGTGCCCTGGTCAGTTAGAGAATCTTGGAATCTGCACATAAAATGCTGAAATCGATCCTAGTTTTAGTAGAGATAATAGAATCCAGGGCAGTTTCAGCATCAAAACAAACTTTTGCACAATGCTCCCTCTTTGGGTGCCTGTCATGAATGAGATTTTTAATTAAATAAATATGAGAATAAGAATAGGCAATGTCAGAGGCTATCTTGGTGAAAATCAACAACTGAAGAGGGACCTCATTAAGGTATATTTTTATTAAATAGGCTGATGTTGGGTATTTGTGCTTGTTACTTCGTCTATGACTACAATTTAGATTTTAATTATTGTAAACATTGTAGATGAATTTGATGAGAAGGAGAAGAAACATCATTCTTACAAATCTTCATTAAAAAACATACTTCTTTGGCTTGGGTGGTACAATTATGGTATCTACAAATTTCATCAAGTTAGTATTTTTTTAAATATGTATTTTTCTCTACTTAAAATATGCTATAGCCTTAAGATAAGGGGCATCAAACTTTGTTATGTGTTCAGCATGAATTTTTCATATTCATATTAGACAGGGAAAGGCTGTCACCTTCATTTGAGCTGTGAGGGAATATTTTCATACTTCCTAAGAAATTTTGATATTTTAAACAAAATACTATATTCACCTAAGGATGAACGATTTTTTAATCCAGTATTCACTGTCTTACACTTTTTATCAATCATCTTTATTATACTGATGTGTTCTATTATGAAAAAATATTTCTTCAGAAAAATCATTCTCTTAGTCGTACTGCCTAGCTCGCCAAATCTCATCTGATCTTTCAACATAGAGCCCAAGTTTTTCCTTCTAAATAAAGATTTTCATGACTATCAATCCTAAATTTCTCCACTTTCTTGCAATCTATTTCTGGGGGTATTTATTTTAACACATAACTGTGTTTTATCTCTATTTTCTTTATGCAAGTCTTATTTCTGAATAGGTTGCCAAATTGATTGAAAATAGAAAATTTGCCTCATAAGTTTTTAGTATTTCCTACAATGTCTAGTATAGTGCAGAAGAGAATAAAGATTTTTCAAATTGAAAAATAAAATCAAAATAGAAACAAATTACATTAAGCATCCATTGACCTTTTCATGGTTGGGATAGTAATTTTGGTTGTCATTGGTTTTTGATGCTGTTATTCCTGCTGGGCTTGCTAATTTGTTTGTTTGTTGTTTGTTTTGCTTGACATATATTCCTGGATTTCCTTAGCATAGACAACTTGAACTAAACTTAATAATAGCTAATTAATTATGGTACCATTCTTGATGGAGCTGATCACACAGTATTTAAGACAAAGCAAAACAAAACCAAATATGTGGGAAAATCTAGGTAGAATTTATGTCTACCAATTTAATTTGGCTCCAAAATCAAACTCATGACTCTTTTTCCACGATTTAACAACTAAAGGTTTGCATATTTACTCCAAAGAGTAGCCTGTAAATCAACATGTGGTTAAAATAATCCTATTTTAAAGCTGTCTAAGGAATTCACTATACAAATGATTCTATTGTCAATTCTCTCTGAAGTGAATAATCATCTCCTAATATTTTGTTATTTAAAATATCATATGCTAGGTTAGTTAAGGCAAGACACATCTGTAAAAAGCAGCCTACTGGATGTGGTTTTCATTTGCACTGCCTTCCAGCACCCCAGCAACCAATAGCTTGGCCAGAACTTGAGTCACATACACCTTAAGTTTTAATGGTTACCATGGCAATGAAAAAAGGCATTACAAAATGCACAAGCTGTTAACATGTTGCAGAAGCCAAAAGAAAGAGCTAAGAATAAACTTCTGCAAATTTCTGATCACACCACATTTGAGGAAAACTGCTGTTAAACCAACGTCACGTCCCAGGGAATTAGCTCATTAATCTGAAAACGAAGCTGCATACCCTTCCCTCCAAGCTCTCCATCCACTGGGCCTGGGCCATCTCCCTGTGAGAACACACGTGAGTGTGTCAGAGTGAGCAGGGGTATGTGTGTGGAGGGAGTGGGGACAGAGAGAGAAAGAGAATGAACAGGATGCAAATTGAGTCTCGGTTCCTTCATTAACAAGAAGGAAAATCCTCATGTTTTCTAACAGGAATGAAAGACAAGAGAATTGAAATGAATCTAATTTCGATAAATCTAAATTTGAGTGGATGAGTAAATCATTATAACCACGTACAGATAAGATGAGTGTTTCACTTGCTTTGAATTTTTCAGCTAGCACCCTGATACTTGGCCTGCAAGAAAACAAAATATATGCACCCATCCAATCCCCTGCTGGGAAGAAAGTGTAGCTTCCTGAGTGAGGGAGAATCTCTCCTCGGAAGAGGGCCTGCCTGCTCAATGACACAGCTTCTAAAATAAAGAAAGAAGGAAAGGAGGATGTTTGATGTGGGAATACAAAACCAACGGAAAAAAAAAAGAGGGGGGGGGTTAAGGTGCCAGTATTTACATTTAAAGGGGCATTGGTTCTAGAATAAACAGAAAACTGTACAGGAAAATAGAACTCTTTTCTGTTTTTAATCAATTTACAGACAGAAACCCAAGCAGACAGACAGGAAATTAAGGAGAGATGAAGCATCAGACATGATAGAAAAATGTGAATCTGGTTCATATTGTTCAAATGAATATTTGTTTCAGATTTGTGCTTTCCAAAGAGGGAGGTCAGTCAAGGCAGGGGGAAGATTGCCATTGTGAATTTACCTCCAGAATGTTCAGCACACCACCCTGGGGACTCCACTCATTTTATCCATTTTCTCAAGGTAGAGCTCTGCTCAGACTCTGGAGTATCTCTGTGTCATGTTGTTTGCTAACCTTGCTCAATATTCAGCCCCCTAGAAGCCCAGTTCCTGCTTCCATCCCAGTCTCCCCTTGACAGTGTCCATTTTTGTCTTTGAGCCTGGTTACATCCTTTTCTCCCCCTTTTCAGCACTCTTGGAAGCCTTTAAAGGCCCAACTAAATGCACAATTTCACTACCAGGTCTTCTTCAACAATCTTGACATCTCATGTGTTTCAGGCTATTTTATAGCTATTGAGCAAGGTCAATGTCCTAGAACATCTTCCCTCTTCTCTTGTTTTTAATGTTACTTCCTCAGTTAAACTTTAGAGCTATTTATGACTGGTGTCTGTTTCATCTTTTTTTTCTTTCCATGTTCACTATGCCTAAAACACTATGGTGATCCTAGTAAGTACCCAATAAAGGCTCAATAAACTGATTTGTATTTTAATCACCAAGGACCATGTCCACCAGCATCACAACATCTCTTGAAATTGTATTTTAAGACCTGTTGTGAACTCAAAGACTCAAGTTATAGAGATGTAGTAAATCAAGATGAAACTCAAACCATGAGGTTATATAATTTTTGTCAACCATTTCTAGAGTTGTAGAGCTCGAAGGGATGTGGGAAGTCAACTACCACTGAACCCACCCCTCTTTTAAAGACAAAAGTCCTGATGAGCAGTGAGGTGACCTAAAGTTACATGTTTAATTAAGCTAAGAATAGAAAACAGGTTACTTGAATCTTCCTCAGGGAGCTTTTCCTAATGCCCTACTGCTTGCCCCCATAGCGCATTCCTATCTCTATATGTTGTCCTATACAGGGAGCTGATATTACATTCAATATATACAATATACCACCTGTTTACTCCCTGGGGTAGATTTTCTTTCCTGATTTAAAATTTCCTTGTCAGAAAGCAGAGGATACCGTTTCTTGAAGCATCTCTCCAGTCAATGATGTAGTTGAAACCAGAACACTCTCGTATGATACCCATTTATTCATTAATCAAAATTTGTTTGAAACCATTCTTGAAACCTCACTTAGTAGAATGCGTTCCAGCTCTATCCAGGAGTATACAAGAGGTGCTATATCACCATTGTTTCTTAAAGCTGAATAGTACTCCATGGTATACATATACCACATTTTATTAATCCACTCATGTATTGATGGACACTTGGGTTGTTTCCACATCTTTGCAATTGTGAATTGTGTTGCTATAAACCAGACAGTGTGTTAGGTGCATGGGATACAAAGTAATTTCATACCCCATCTCTGTCCTTAAGAAACTTTGTGGTCCAGTGGGGGACAGGGTCAAATAGAAATGCCTTCTCTTTGACTTCTGTCAACAACATAGAATTGGCATCTAAGAAGAAGAGATGTCTCCTGAGCCAAATACTAAGTACTAGAAGGAGAAGGACACAGAAACTGGAGGCAAAGTGTCCCTCCGAGTGGACACAGCATGTGCAAAGGGTCAGATGTTAGAAAAAATAGTTTGAAGACTTGGAACTAAATGTAGTTCATGTGCTACGCTGAGAGAGAAAGTGGAGTAGGCAGGCAGGGAACAGGCCTTGGGAAACTTGTGATCAATATTGTGACATCTCAACGTTGAAATTATTCAGTATAACCAAAAGGAGGTTTTCAATGGCTTTATTTATAAATGCTGAAACTTAGAAGCAGCCAAGATGTGCTCCAGCATGTGAATGAATACATATATGCACTGTGGTACATCTGAAAATGGAATATTATTCAACGCTGAAAAGAAATGAGCTATCAAGCCATGAAAAGACACGGAGGAAACTCAAATGCATATTACTAAGTGAAAGAAACCAATCTTAAAAAGCTACATACTCTACGAGTTAAACTCTACGACATTTTGGAAAAGGTAAAACTGTGAAAATAGCACAACGATGAATGATTACTAGGGTTTAGAGAGGGGGGAGGGGTAAATAGGCAGAGAACAGGAGATTCTAGGCCAGTGAAATATTATACAGAATATGATATAATGGCATGGTAGAAACATGTCATTATACATTTGTGCAAACCCCCAGAATGTACGACAGCAAGAGTGAACACTAGCATGAATTGTGAACATTGAGTGATAATGATGTGTCAATGTAGGTTCAAAAATTGTAAAAAACGTACTACTCTGGTGAGGGATGTTGAAAATGGGGGAGGCTATGCATGTGTAGAAACAGAAAGTATTCGGGATATTTCTGTACCTTTTGCTCAATTTTGCCATGAACATGAAACTACTCTAAAAAATACAATCTGTTAAAAAAAACTCAAAAAATTATTCAGTGTGTAAATAGGGCAATGACATAATTAGATTCATATTAAGAAAGACTGTTTTGATGGCAATGCAGAAAGAAGATTGTCATGGGCTCAGCAACAGGAAAGAAGAGTATGCAACCCACTGCAATAATCCAAATCAGATGAATTTTTGAATCAACGTAAAAACAACAGGAAGAGAGACAAGGAGATAAAAAGGCAAATATTTATTGAAACATAGATTTTATCAAACAGAAAAAGCTGAGGGAGAAGTAGAAATGACACCAAGTTTTCAGGCCATGTTCCAGAGAATGGTGGTGCTATTCTCTGAGAGAGGAGCATTGGAGACAAAGTAGGTTACAGGATGCTCGTCATTAGCTGACGTTTGTACTTGTGCAGTTTGATAGGACCAGGAGAGACTTCCAGGAAGAGGTTGGATGCCAGAATCTACAGTTCAGGAAAGAGAGAAAGGCTGAGACATGGACAGACATCCATGTCTTTTCATATAGGTGATGATACAATGAATCACATGACACTGGCTTTGTCTCTAAGGCTAATCAGAGACAAATTCCTGGAGAAAGAAGGTTATGTTTCCTGCAATCCCACCACAGAGCAGTGTACTTCCTCCTGACCCTTGCTTCTTAGTCACCCCACTATGTCCCACCCACTTACCCTCTCTTTACATCTTTTTCTGAACTAATGTTATTAGAAACCGCATATGTAACTCAGCTCCCTACCAATTTCTCTGTTGGGAGTCTGAAAGATTAAAAAATCTTACAGAAAAAGAGAGAATAAATCTCTAATGATATAATTTCATTAGAAATTAGTTCCCTTGCAGGCCAGTGTAGGCAATAATAGCTGCTATATATAGGAAGTCTAGGATGAAATTCTGACGGCGGGACATGCCTATCATAATCGTACTGCACAGGCAAATCTCAACTCATTGATGTATAAGAATAGCTGATACTTATATAGCCCACACTATATACTAGACGCTGTTTAAGAACTGTACTTAGTCATTTAATCATCACAATAGCCCTAAGGTATTATATTTTTCCAATTTCCTGATGAGGATACAGAGTCACAAAACAGTAGAGTGACTTAGACAAAGTTTGCAGGTGTTGGAGCTGGGACTCAGTCTTAGAAAGTCTAATGGAAGGTTCTATGCACTGATTTCTTAAATGAATAAATTAATTAAAACTTAAACATTTATTAAAGTAAGCAATGCCATATAGCAAAGGCAAGATAGAGAAGCTAACTCAATGCTTCTTGACATACAGATCATTTAATTGTACTTTTTATTCATGAATCCATTAGACATTTTGGCAAAAAGTGGGCCAGGAGAAAATATTTTGATATGAACTGTATTCAAATAACTTATAAATATAATACGCTAAGTACCGTAGGGAAGAAAGTACTGAATGAAATATTACTCCGATGTTAATTCCAGAGGACAATATAGAAAAAAAGATCATGAGCTTATAACTTAAACAACTGAGCTTTGATTCTTTTTTCACCAAGTAATAATGAAGTAAACTGGGGCAAATTATTTTGTGTCTCAGAGAGCCCTGATATCTTTATCTGTAAAATGGGAAGGATACTGTCTTACACACAAAATGGTTGGATGGAGATTATGTGTGAAGATTTATCTAAAAACCCTAGCTCATAGTCCAGGAAATAGTGAATAGCCTATAAATATCTGCTATTATTATTATCCACCTTAACATGATCAAAGAACTAAGAGAGACAAAATATAATTTGTCAGATTAAGATCACGTATTATGCATATTTTATTTTATCATCCAAATGTTCCTGGGCAAAACATAGAGTAGGCATATTATTTGACAAAGAAAGACATTGAGTTTCAGAAAGATTATTTTAATACCCTATAGTCCCAAAGCTAGTAGTTTGCAAAGAAATACTACCTTAGGTCTCTGCCGTATTAATCTATGCAATTATTTCCACTGTCTTTTGCTAAACCTCAGTGTTGCTCCAAACTCAAATCTTTTTTTTTTTTTTTTATTTCAGGGTATTATGAGGGTACAAACATTATTGGTACATTTTATGTCTTTGCCTCATCCAAGCAAGGGTTAGAGGCATGCCCTTCCCCCCTACAATGCTCCCCGTGTCCTTTAGTTGCAGGTTTACCCCCCACCCATCCCCCTAATCCCTGGAGAGTATTACTGCCATGTGAACACTCTAGTGTTGATCAGTTAGTACCAATTTGATGGTGAGTACAAGTGGAGCCTGTTCTTCCGATCTTGTGATACTCACTTCAGATAATGGGCCAAAGACATTTTATAATAAAGACATCTGCACCCGAATGTTTATGGCAGCACAATTCACTATTGCTAGGATGTGGAAACAACCCAAATGCTGATCAATCCATGAGTGGATTATTAAAATTTGGTACATGTATACAATGGAATATTACTCAATTATAAGAAACCACAGTGATCTAGCACCTCTTATATTTTCTTGTACTGAAGTTGAGCCCATTGTCCAAACCCAAATATTTTTTTTTTTTTTTTGAGACAGAGTCTCACTCTGTTGCCCAGGCTAAAGTGCCATGACGTCAGCTTAGCTCACAGCAACCTCAAAC
>NW_012155951.1:2594666-2596331 GCF_000956105.1 Propithecus coquereli | reverse complement strand
AAACGCCCTGCTCTATTTCCTCAGGAGGAGTCAGTGAACGCTCTCAAGCTGCTTTCAGCCTCCCAAATAAGTGAAATGTTTGACACGGAAGCATATGTTTTTTGGCAACTTTGTTTAATCCACATTTTAAAGAGAAAATTGAAACTCCACAAGGTGCGAAAAAGATTAGTGGAACGTTTCAGTATCTGGTGGAAAGCAGACCGTGTTCCCTCCTCCTTCTGTTCTCTTTCCTCTTCCTTCATGTGCAGATATTTGCTTTATAAAAGCTGCCATAAAAATGAATCTTTTAATTAAGAATCTGAGCCACCTAACTATAGAACAGAGAGAAATATCAAATGGCACAGGATGCAGGAGCCATCTGTAAGACAGAGATGACACATGTCTGTTCTCAATAAGGGTCACCATTCTCTGAAGTCATGTGCGGGTCACAGAATAAAGTGCTTTTGGATTAGAAAAATTAGATTTCTAAAAAGTCAGATTTCTTACTACAAGATGAAGAAGAGACACCCCCGACTCCGAGGAAGAAAGTTGCTGTGCAAAGATTTGCTAATTCTTTTAGAGACTGCAGAGTCCTATGACAATTGCTTTCAGAAACTACTTTTCCAGAAGTGCTGATGGGACAAGTTGTAAAGATGTACAAATTTGGACTCCAATCCATCTAAAAAAGTCACAGGACCATCCCTTGTGTGCAACAGGGCCTGAGAGTACAGATGATGAGGAGTAGAGGAGAAGAGGAAGGAAATGTCATTTATTTCCTCAGCCTCCCCAACTGCATTGGTCCTGTATGAACTATGACCCTAATACTTCTAACAAAGACCTCGCTGGACAGGAGGGTAGAAAACTGATGCCGGAGATTCATAACCAATTTCCTAGTTAGTTACTGAATTAAGACCCTGAACCTTAGAATGAGTCTCCAATACATATAGCTAAAACTCTATTGGTTCTCAAAATAGAGTATTGTATATATATTGAATAATGAAACTTACTATATTTGAAATTTTATACAATTATGCAATAATGTAGGAAGCAATATAATGATTTGGAAGACAACATGAGAACATGTTACTGGAGGCAGAATTTTTGGATTCAAATCCAAGATCCATCCCCCGCTCTCCCTTTACTATATGATGAAGACAAGTTATTAAACCTCTGTTTCCACATTTTTAAATAGGTATAATAATAAATTCTTCTACATACTAATATTTTGAATATTAAAAGAATTAATACAGGTAAGGCAGTCAGAATATGCATGTCATACATTAAAAGCACAAGAAAATCTTAGCAAACACTTTATTGTTATTATGTATAGGTTTTTAACTGGATTTTTTTTTGCATTTTTTATTGTGGTAAAATATATGTAAAATTCATGATTTTACCCATTTTTAAGTGTACCATTCAGTGGCATTGAGAATATTTGAGTGTGGTACAACCATCACCACTCTCCATTTCCAGAACTTTTTCATAATCTCAAACAGAAACTCTGTCCTCATTAAACAATAATTCCTCATTTCCCTCTCATGATAACAGATGATAATCTCTATGTTATTTTCTGTCTCTATTCATTTGCCTATTCTGGGTACCTCATGGAAGTGAAATCAGACAATATTTTTCCTTGTGTGTCCTACTCACTAGCCACAGCATGATGTTTTCAAGGTTTACATATGT
>NW_012155951.1:2577825-2594510 GCF_000956105.1 Propithecus coquereli | reverse complement strand
TAATACATTTATTTATCCATTCATCCATTGACAAGCACTTAGGTGTTTCCACCTTTTGGCTTTCATGAAAAATACTGCTGTAAACATTGTTGTACAACTATCAGTGTGAGTCCCTCTTTTGATCCTTTTTGGTAGATACCTAGGAGTAACATTTGTGGGTCATATGGTAATTCTATATTTAAATTTTTGAGGAACCATCAAATTGTTTTCCACAGCACCTATACCATCTTACATTCCCAACAGTGCACAAGGGTTCCAATTTTTCCACATCTTTGTAAGCACGTGTTATTTTCCTTGTTTTTTTCTTATAATAACCACTCTAATGGGTCTAAACTGGTATCTTATTGTGGTTTTGATTTGGATTTTCTTAATGACTAGAAAGGTTGAGCATCTTTTTAGATGCTTAGTGGCCATTTGTATATCATCTGTGGAGTAAAGTTTATTAAATCTTTTGCTCAGTTTTAAATTGGGTTGTTTCTTTGTGTGTGTGTTGTTGAGTTGTAGAGTTCTTAATATGTTCTGGCATTAATCTTTTATCAATACATTACTTGTAAATATTTTCTCTTATTCTGTGAACTTTTTAGTCTTTTGATAGGGTCTTATAATGTGTAATTCTTAAAAAAAATATTGAAATCCAATTTATCTATTTCTTTTGTCATTACCTTTGCTTTTTCTTTTTCTTTTTTTGAGACAGAATTTTGCTCTGTTGGCCGGGTTAGAGTGCAATGGTGTCATCATAGCTCACTGTAACCTCAAACTCCTAGGCTCAAGAGATCCTCCTGCCTCAGCCTCCCAAGTAGCTGGGACTGTAGGTGTGTGCCACAATGCCCAGCTAATTTTTCTATTTTTAGTAGAGACAGGGTCTTGCTCTTACCCAGGCTGGTCTCTGACTCCTGACCTCAAGCAATCTGCCCACCTCGGGCTCCCAGAGTGCTAGGATTATAGATGTGAGTCACCGAGCCTAGCCTTACCTGTGCTTTTAATGTCCTATCCAAGAAATCATCAGCAAATTTAATGCCGTGAAATATTTACCCTGTGTTTTCTTCTAAGATTTTATAGCTTTAGGTCTTACATTTAGATCTTTGATCCATTTTGACTTAAATTTCCTAGATGGTGTTGGGTAAGGGTCAATGGTGTTTTTTTGCTAATGGATATATCATTTTCCCAGCATTATTTGTTAAAAAGATTGCCCTGTTCTCACTTAATGGTCTTGGTACCCTTGTCAAAAAGCAACTGGCGATATAATAAGGATTTTATTTCTGGGCTTTCTACTCTATTCCAATGGTCTACAGATCTATCCTTATGCTAGTATCACACAGTTTTTATTACTTTAACTTCATAGTAGGTTTTAAATTCAGGGAAAGTGAGTCTTCTAAATTTGTTTTTTTGTTTTTTTCAAGATTGTTTTGGCTATTTGGGTCCTTTCAGATTCCATATGAATTTTAGGATCCATTTTTCTATTTGAAAAAACAGTGTCATTGGGATTTTAATAAAGACTTTATTAAATCTGTAGATTAAGTATTACCATTATTTTAACAATATTAATTCTTCCAATCCATAAACACAGATGTTTTTGTCTTTATGCTTTTAATTTCTTTTCAGCAATGTTTTTTAGTATTTCAGTGTACAAATTTTTCTGGTTTTGGTTAAATTTATTCCTATCCATTGTATTTTATTTTTTAATGCTATTGTAAATGAAAAGCTTGCTTTATGACTTATTTCAATTGATCTTGGCAACGATAATTCTGTGAGTCAGAAGGAGGGTTATTTTTATCTTCATGTTAAGATATATGAGGAAGTACAAGTAAAATTTGAGGGCTAATTTGTAAGATTGTGATTCTAATTTTAGATAACAGGTCTCACTTAGATAACTGTGATCTTGGCTAGGCCCATAACCTTGTACTAGATCTAAAACCATCCTGAAATGGAAATAGAGAATCCTTTTGCACTGGCCCAAGAGAACTGGTGTGCAGGTCAAATTGAGAGCTCTTTGGAAAGTCTTGATGTTGCTATCTATGCACAGTCTTCCTGGAAGATTTTTTTTTTTTTTCATATAGTAGCCTCAGTTGATGCAGAGCGAATATTAGGATGAGAGCAAAGGCATGAGTAATTGACCCTGTACAGCCCTGTCTAAGAAGGAGTTGTGTTTTGGTGAAGGAAATTGAATTTATCCTCATTGACAGTAACAATGTCTCAAAGATGAGAATCAATGTGGAAAGAAAAGATGGACTCATTAATTTAGTATGTTTTCGAAGTTTATTTGCATCATGCCTTATTTGATGAGTTACCTGTACAAAGTTTGGAGGTTAACAATATATTAAAACAACAACAAATTTAACTAATCTGTAAATGAATTAATTTTATTGTTTTTAGAAGTGGATCAACAGACTGTAGGAAGTGGTTTTGTGCCTATTTTTCCCCAGTATTACAGTGAGCACATTTTTAAAAACTGTTAACTTTGCATATTGATGAACAAACAGAAAATCTCAGATCAAATTATCCCTAGTTATAGAAATAATTGACTAATGGTGTCTTTGATAAAAATACTCATGAAAAGACATTGTTATTAATTATTTAAAGATTATTTATTTGATTTTTTAAAATAATTTATTTCAACATATCTGAATTGACCGATGCTTAATATTGTGTTAGTTTGCTGGTGATGCTGTAACAAGTTATTACAAACTTAGTGACTTAAAAACAACATAATTTTATAGTTTAGGGGGTCGGAAGTCTGAAATGGGTCTCATTGGTCTAAAACCAAGAGGTGTAGGCAGGACTGTGTTCCTTTCTGGAGGCTCTGGGAAGAATCTCTCTCCTTGCCTTTTCCAGCTTTTAGAGGATATCCTCATTCCTTGGCTTGCAGCCATCTTCCTTCATCTCCAAAGCCAGAAACAGGTCAGGTACTTCCCTAGCTGCCATTTTTGTTGTCTTCTCTCTTCTGCCTTCTTATTCCGCTTATAAGGACCCTTGGGATTACATGTGGCCCAGATAATGTCCTCATCTCGACGTCAGCTGATTAGCAATCTTAATACCATATGCAACTTTAATTCTCCTTTATCCTGTAACCTAACATCATTTCCAGTTACAGGGATTAGGAATGAATATCTTTGGGGACAATTTTCTACCTACCACAAGTATTAAACATGAATAAAAATATATTTACTAGAGCCAGAAGGACTCTTGCTCATATTCCTTCCTTTATTAGGGAACAAAGGCTGAGAGAATGCAAGTGACTTGCCAAACCTTCTAGATGTCTCTAACTTCCATTAAATTTTGTCCTCAGAAACTACCAACCAGGCAGGTCACTTGTCATTTTCACGCTTTATCAACAACAGCAGGATTGTATTTTTCATATACCAAGATTCAATTGCAGTTATATATTTTCAATATCTATTGTTTACATGCACATAGATGTCATGCCTGATATTCCCACTAATAATTAAAAATGTATTGAGGAAAAAAACAGAAAGTAATACAAATTCTTGAACGTTCTTCAAGTAATGATCCTAAGATGCATATTGATAGATGTGGTTGTCCATCTATCAATTCTCAACAGGAATGAGTAACTTCCCACTAATTCCAACATCTTAGTCCTATTGATCTGCCACCTGAGCAGTTTTCACTTGGAAAGTAAACATGCCACAGTGAAAGGGGATCTCCAGATTGATCCCTTTATTTTCTATGAGTATATAATAAGAAGGAAGTATGAACAACAGGAGCTGAGCAAAGCAATCTAATCTTGCCAAATCACAGTAACTGGGAAATATTCTTCCTTTCCCCCAGAATTCCTCCTTTTATTTGCTCTCTTTTGACTCAGTATTCAGAAAGAAGCGTCTTGATTCTGACAAGTGACAGTAATTACAAAATGTACAAACCACATGGAGAAATGGATACTTTGTTGTAACTCATTTTACTCATATTGAAGATATTCTGGAGTACTCAAAATATATTGAATGGAAGTTCAACACTATAAAAATTCGACGATAATTGCACATTTCTTATCAAGGTATATGTAATTTAAGGGCTATAAGTATGTTCATTACATAGATGCGTTATTTCAGAATATGAAGAGGCCACTTAGAACTCCACAGTGCTGTGGACAATCTAGAAAAATATGACTTATTTTGAACCTAAAGGCCTCTGGGCCACGTAGATCTCCTTCATCAGAATTATAAAATCATTGAGGACACAGAGCCATATTTGGTAATATCATAGCAGCCGACCAATGTGATATGTTTTGGCAGGAGTTTGGAGACAGAATAAATACAACTTGAGTCTGATAATGACAGAATATTAAGATGGAAAGGAATTTAGAGTTTATCAAATGCAATTCTTATATTTTATAATTAAGCAAATCGAAGTCCTCCACATTTAAGTGACTTACATAATATTTTGAATTTAGTATGTTAGAATAAGTTTTGAGTTCTTTTCATCATGTACCTCTCCAAAGCTAGTGTGTGCTCGCATATTTCGTTCAAAGCACATTTATTGATCTTCCATTAACTCCTATCCTATGCTAAATTCTGGGCTGAAAGGAAGATCATGCTCTTGGCCTGAGTGAATATAGAATCTAACTCAAGAAACAAAACTAACTTGCAGATAGAGATAATATAAGGCACTTAGTAGTGAAAAGCAGGAGATAATTTCTTTTCTAGTTTAGAACTTTTATTATTCACCATTACTATTTCATTATCTTCACAGCTAACCTCTCTGATCCCATCTTTCCCACTGTCTCTAGAATTATCTTTCTAAAATTTGTAACTGACTGAGTTTTATCCAGCTAAGTTACCGGTTGTGTGTGTTCTCAGTCACCTGTTCTTTAGCATGCCATGCCAATCCTGCCACACTCTGCTTGCTACTGCCCATCCCTACTGCTCTTCCAGGGCACTCCTGCCCAGCCGCCTCACACCTCACATTGTTCAGGTCATGCCATTTCATTCTTCCCATTTGTCCATGTTAACTGTAGAGTTGTATCTTCACACTAATAAATTAGTTTAATCAGATAAAGATCTTTTAAGGGTCTCGTTTTCACTTTTTGAATCTAGTAAATGGGGTTTAATTACAAATTCTCTAAGCTGTCCTTCCCACACAAACATTCTAGGACCCTGTGATGAAGACTGTGGCAGTTACAAGGACTCAGCACATAAGATATTTTTATCCATTGGTGCAGTTGGGGAAGACTTTATATAGGAATGTAAACATAGACAATGACAGAATAGATCGAAAGGTGTGTGCTATAATTAACTCATTTTTCTAAAGTGACTTCAACGTGGTCTAAAAGTGGTCTTCACACATCCCAGAAGACTAGAGTGCAATGACCAGCAATATGAAGCCATGCAATCCTCTTTCTCTTGAACTATCAGGGCCTGACAGAAGTTGTCCTATAAAACATCTCTGTTAGCACACTTGCCAATGTTCCTATAATGACCTGACATTTTATCTAGTGTACCACAAAGGCCATCAAGTAAATAAGACACCGGAGGTGTGATCCAAAAGCTCCTAACCCAGCTAACAATTCCTATAGTTTTCTTTATTTCAGGATTTCCAAAATCACAAGCCCCTCCTCCCCATCAACCACCTTCTCTAGGCTAGCCTTCCAAGTGCTTCCCTTTCTTTCTTTTTTTTTTTTATTTTTTAATTTTTGGGGGCAGGGGCAGAAATGCGGCTGTGTTCTCCAAAGACCAGAATCCTTCACCTTTGGGGACTTCAGCTTTTTATATAAACTTCCATTTCTCTTTAAAAAGACTGTAAGTAAATATAAAGATACTAGTTAATTCTGGATTGTGGTATATGGATATCTTGTCTTATTTTTTGTACTTTTCTGTATTTTTAAAATTTCTCAAAATTAATAAGAATGGGGAAGAGAATGGGAATGCTGTACCTGTAGAAATCATGTTATAATGGATTCATTCCCAATCAAATACTAAACTTTTTATAGAAAATATTTCTAAAATTTTATCAACAATGAATGGATGGACTTGCTCTCTATGTAATATGAAATTATCTATTTTATTAAAATTAAAAATGACAGAATTAAAAAAAAAAAAAACGCTTGATTCTTAGGGCCCTGAAGAAGATTCCTCAGCCTAATTCATAGTTAATTAATTACTAACCTGTGACCCAGTGTTAGTGTCTTTGTGATTTACACCTAAGGTATGTAGCTCAGAGCTTTAACAACCTAGGGATACTTACACTTTCAGGTTATGAATAAAAACATTGCCCATAATTCCACCAAGTCTTGCAGTATACTGTGATCAGTTTATTCAACCTGCCATATAAAAATCTACTTTGTTATATACATACATTTTATCATTTATTGATTTACGAGTGCTGAAGGTATGCTCCTGTCACCATTTATGCACTAGGGTTTTATCATCTCCAAGGGAGTGACAATCTACTCTAGTGACACTGTCTCTACTATTTAAAATTCCACAGCTTCCATCCGATTACCCCATTAACCATTATGTTTTCCAGGCTGTAGATATTTTCAAGTAATTAAATGTCTCCCAACAGTCCTAGGCTTTTGGCCATAGACTCGCACTCGCATTTGTAGTGGTAAACTCTGTGAGAAGCAGTTGCGAAAGCTTGGGACTGAAGTGAGAACAGATGGCAACCACCTTAATCAACACAACCCAGTGGGGAAGGAATAGCACTCACAATCAGAGGGGAGGTCCAAACCTTTTGTTCCACATGTTCCCATTCCCCACTGACCTAAGATTCTTCATGTAATTAATCTTTTTTCTCATTTTTTGATATATTCTCCTTTTTGAAAACTTCATGATTTTCCATGGTTTCGACTTTCATTGAAAGGTTAATGACAAACCTCTGTAAACATCTTGCAGCGGCCCAAAACTCACACAGTTAAAAGCTATACTCTTTGCCTTCCCTTCCTCCAACCCCCTTAGCCTCACCAGTCACCAGATCTCAAAAATCAAAGGATCATATTTCTGGTATTTCTGGAACCAGTTCAACTTGTGGTGATAAAGACACATGGATCTGGAAATGAGTCTCTGGGTTCCCAATGTCCTTGTGTATGAAACAGAGAAAAGGGGACTATTTACCTTATGGAATTACTTTGAAAATTAAAGGCATTAATACATTGAGCAGGCTTTGAATGCTGTGGGGCCTGTATTCAGCATTCAGTAACATCATCTTTTATGGTCATTATCTGAGATGTTTCCTAGACCCTCTAAATTCAGTTTATCCTATTTAACCAGTCACCTATTCTCATGGACAAAGGGTGGTATTCTAAAACAAAGACGTGATCAAACTCCCTCTTCTCCCCTCCATTCTGTTGTGTACCTCAGCTGTGGTGGATCTTCTAAGTGTTTTATCCAAAGCTTTGACACTCCATCCGTCATTGTTGGAGCATGATTCATTGCCTATATATTGTTGTTCATATCACAAATTCTAGGAACATGGAGATAATGGGTGGGGAACTAGTCAGGAACAAAATGCCTTTAAACAATTGCCCCTGGGCATGAGTGCCGGAAGGAGACATGACTGAGGTCCCATATTCAAGTCTCTTCGGGCATGATAAGTTTTGCATTCCTCACTATAGCTCAGACTACTCTGAGCTGGTTTTCTTTTCTCACATGCAATTACATGTATTTTAGTCTGCCTCTCTCACCTGCTATGTAACTAACTGCAAAGATACCACGATACATTTCTTAGAACTTCTTGAGCGATAAATTGAAATAATAGAGCCATTCCTAAAGGTATGAGAGAAAGAGAGTTTGCTTAAAGTATGAGGAGTGGCAGAAAGGGGCAGTGATACTACTGAAGGATATATTGACTGTTTTCCACTTTTTCCTAATTTCCAACTTTGAGTTCAGTTATAAAATAAGGTAGATTGCTAAACTTATAAAACATTATTGGATCTAAAAATAACTTTATAAGGTAAACACGGAAGATACCATCCTCAATTAGTAGGTAAAGGAACTAAATTTCTGAGAGGTCAAGTATCTTATATAGACTAACCAAGCTAGAAGTTCATAGAGATTAGAACTAAGTTCTTGTCTTAAGATCCACACTGGTTGGTTTTCTGTGGGCCCAAATAGGTACAGAATACATATATATACACAGAAAATGGAAGCTGAACATAAATACTCTTCCTTCTTTGCTTCCCTGGTAAGTTGATTTTCAGGGGCATATGAAGAAAACACTGAGGTTCTCTCAAGCTATGTGTTTACGAACCGTTAAAGCAGTATTCGAAAAGGTAAAAAAGATTCCTCTACAAATCTACTTTTATTATTTGTTAAATTATTTTGACTACATTGATAGCTTATATGAAATAAAAGAGATCTTTTCTTTCTAACAAATTATACTTATCCTGAAGAACCCAACTTAAGTTCTATGTCAGCTATGAAATATCGTTCTAATGAAGCCAACATTGATATTTCTCTCTTCTGAAATCATGAGTAGTATTTTATCATAGTGAATATAATAGAATTTGTATAGTTCTCTTATTCTCCAATAGTAAAATTATGGCATGTAACTTTTGTTTAAAAAGTCAAAATAGGCCGGGCGCGTAGGCTCACGCCTGTAATCCTAGCACTCTGGGAGGCCAAGGTGGGCGGATTGTTTGAGCTCAGGAGTTCGAAACCAGCCTGAGCAAGAGCAAGACCCCGTCTCTACTGAAAATAGAAAGAAATTAATCAGACAACTACAAATATATAGAAAAAATTAGCCAGGCATGATGGCGCATGCCTGTAGTCCCAGCTACTCGGGAGGCTGAGGCAGAAGGATTGCTTGAGCCCAGGAGTTTGAGGTTGCTGTGAGCTAGGATGACGCCACGGCACTCTATCCCGGGCAACACAGTGAGACTTTGTCTCAAAAAAAAAAAAAAAAAAAAAAACTCAAAATAATAAAACACTAGGACAAATCTTGTTTACCTCTAGCATAACAATCAATGGGTGTTATATAATAAGGAATTTATGTGGTCATTTTCCCAGGTTCCTGGGTGGGAAGTTCCTTGGAACTTCTCAAGTGATAGGGGTGTCTTTGTGATTCATGGGGAGACCGTGGGACCACACCTGAGTTTATGCTAACAAAGTGACTCCTAGTGGACCTCCAGACAGTTTCTAGATGAAGGCTGCTATGCTGGAAAATCTTCCAAGGGATTAGAGGATTGGGTCTTTAAACCATGTGATAGCTGCCCAACCTCTCAACTACCAGGAAGGGAAGACAAAGGCTAAAGATTGGCCAATGATTATAACAGAGATATCATTATAAGTGCCACACTTTCCTGAGTTCTCTGAATCATTCTAGTAAATTATCAAAGCAGAGGTGGTAGTGGAAACTGCCAACTTTGTAGCCATTTGGTTAGTAGAGTGGGTGATCTGGGACCCTTTGAACTTGTTATTAGTGTCTGACATAAAGGCAGACTTATTCAAGACTACCCTTAACTTGTGAAGTCTGAAGCCTGTGCTAACCCCAGATAGTTAATGTCAGAATTGCATTGCAATATTGCATGGGGTGATAAACTATGACAAAACAAAATTTTGTTTTGTTTTGTTTTTACAGATGAAGTAACTAAAGACAAGAGAGTTCAAGTAACTTGCCCAAAACCGTACAGCAAATACCAGTGGGCCAATAATTAATGCTAGGTTTTAATTCCACTGTTCTTATCACTGCTTTATGCTCTTAATCAATAACGTCTGATAGAATACAGAAGTTAAGGTCAGTAATATACAATCATTCCCTTCACTTGCATCTACCACAGTGACCAGTATATGTTTGGACAAATAGAGTAGATAATCAATAAAAACATTGATTGAGTTCATGAACTGCTTAGTTAAATGCTTTTGCATAAAGAATTCTTGCCGTGACTGTTATTGCATTTAGGTTGAGAGAACACATGTAAGTTGAAGAAAGACAAGAGAAAATGGGTGTAAGTCATTGGTAAATGTGGGAGCAGTAAATTTCCAATTTGTAGCCAAAATTGATTTTCTGGTGAGCTAAAAATCTTTTGTAAACACTTTGTGAGGTTGTCTCCCTATATGACTAAGCTTGTTTATGTATTTGTAAATGTTGAGACTACATTTGGGTTATTTTCTGAGAATGATGTGCAGGATGAAAAATATGGTGCTGTCTACTCTGGGGGAAAAAAAAAAAACAAACACTCACCTCAACCAGAGCATGTATGTCTCCATCTGAGCAGTGCATTGTGGGATTCCTCCTCATCAGTAAGGGGTTACTAAAATGAGATCACCTGCTGATTCTCCAAAGAGAATTGAACTCTCTTCAGGTGGAGTTGACATTGGTCCCAGTAGCCAGTTGGATTTGATTAGAACAAATCAAGCAGAAGTGAGAGGGGTCGTCATCTTATAAACAGAACTGTGTCCTTGAGACGTCTGATCCTCTGCTGAATCTATTCCTATGATGAACCGATAAGAATGTCATTTGAATTCACACAACCATTTTGCCCTTGGAGATGGAAAGAGCACCCCTGAGAAATGAGCTTCCGAAGAAAACTGTCTCAAGCAATTTCTTTTTTTTTCCTCTCTCTTTTTCTGTAGACTTCCTCAGATGCATATTTTCCTCCATTAATCTCAAATTTGTGCAAATTAGCAGTGTAATGATATACAGGCTGAACAATAGAATAATTTCTTTACTTCAGTCCTGTATTTTCCCTTTGATAGCCTAGTTGCCAAAGAACCATCATCTGAAATTCTGGCATTTATTTCTAATTCTATGATCCAAAATCTATCATTTCTAAATATTTATAAGACAGAGAATCTGAAAGGTTTATTTTGATCATTAATCAGCCCCTTCCAATTAAGCTCAATTATACCCTATAATCATTACTATAATTATTGATTGATTAATCTTTCAACTATTAATTCAAAGTCATAATTAAACTTTTTCTGGTGTTATTTAAGCTAAAATATAATTATTATGCCATTTCCCTGGTAGATGCAACATGTCTTACTGGCCTTATGGTATAGTCATAGTCCACTAGTTATGAATCGCTCACTGGCAGAATCTGAAAATGAGTGAAATAATCTCCTCTACACCCATTTCCAACACACACATGCATGTACACAGACACACACAGGATCACTGATAAAAAGTTAAGAATAGGCAATGCAGAATGGGTAAATTTAATAAAAGAATATTAGGATCATAGAGGTATACTTTTTTATAAACCTGATAGGTTGGAATCAGGACAAAGGCTGCATAAGAAAAAATAAATTTGAAAGATACTAATAGTTTCCTATATACCACCCAGCTTTTAAGCTTTATCCATGTGTGTCTGTTGAAGAGAAACAAGTTTCAGCTGTTTGAAACTGCCATTGGGGGCTGGTTTTGCTGGTTTGGTGGAAAAAATTGACCGAAGGAAAGAAGAGTAGCATATAGTCAGCAAAAGTCTATTTCCAAACACTTTGAATTCTTCATCATTTCTAATCTTTTCAATAACCCTAAGGGAAAAATTATGTCCATTTTATAAGTGGAGAAATATAATCAGAGAAGAAGAAGTCAAAATTAGAAGGCATACTTATCAAATTTCTAATACAGCAAATATTCTTGATACTCTTATAAGATGCACAAAAAGAAAAAATGCTAGTATAATAAAAGAAGATGGTTTTGGGATTACATAGATGGGTCTGTCAGTAGCTTGTGACCTAAGTCAGGTGTGATAGACATTGGAGTCTGAGATTCCTCATCTGTAAATTGGGAATAAAATATACCTTAAAGGAACTTTTCAGAGTTGAAGATAATGTGTGGAACATAATGTGCTCTCAATGGCTAGTATGAGAGCTTTTCATCAATGCCAGACATCATGTGTCACTTAATGCACCTTTGCTCTAAAGTTACTAGATCTTTATTTTATTCCTAGTTCTGCTGCTGACCAACATCGGACTTTGAGGAAGTGGTGCCACAACCACAGGCTCCACCCTCCCTCTCTGTATTTGGGTCTCATGGAATGTCACTATCTGAACCAATCTTAGACGTTTTATAGACCAGCCCCTCATACCATGATGAGGACACCAAGGCCCAGAGAGTCTTAAGACCTTCGCCTGTGGTTGCACTGCTAATTACTGACAGAATCAGGTCTCCAGACTCCCAGTTCAGAGAGCTCTTTCCACCACTCCACGTTGTCCCTCAAGCGAACATTCACCCTACATTTTGTACAAGATTGTCATAAGGATCAAATATGATTAAATATGGGAAAGTGCTTTAAAAAGTGCAAAGTTATGCACAAGAGCAAAGCATTACCACTAATGGGCTTCTTGGAGAACAAATGGAGATGTTATTTAAAGTAGCTTTAAAGTTTATTTTTTTTTTCTTTAGCTATGAAATGCTATAAAGTTGTGTTATGTTTTGCAATGAGAGTGCCAGGACTTGAAGAAGAGCCAGTGGTGTGCATTCTACTTACACTATGTGAAATTCTATCATGAATAGGATGCTTTCCTGATGCAAGGGCAAATAGCTTATTTGGGAAGTGATGTCAAGAAACTCTACGAAAAGAATGGAAAAGCAAGACGGAAAAGGGGGGAAAAACAGTTAATGGTGTGTTATTAAGTGTGTTACTACTTTGGACAACTGTAGCTGCATTCTGCTAGCAAACACTGGGAGTCAGCTTAAAGACTTTGGACCAGAGGTATCTCTCCCAAGGTGATAACTAGAGTATTTATACATGGATCCCTGTCATTCCTTGGTTAAGGACATCTCACAAGAAGCATTAACTTCCCTGCACCTCTGACCCACCTTGCTCACACGGTTGACCAGGCACCCGAGGCAAAGAGTTGCCACTACTTTTAGTCCAAATCTTTTTAGCTTGCTTCGGAAAATGTTGGCATGTTTGGAGACAGACTATGATCCTTCGGTACCAACAATGTCTGTTACTGTGCTTCCAGGCTTTTGAGGTGTTAGCAAATTCATGCATACAAAATTTGTCATTACGTAGATCAAATCAAAGAGGGACTAATATAAATGGGGATTGATTGGGGTATGAAAATAGTGGAAATGTTTGTGGCTGGCAGGAAAGGCTGAAGGACTGTGTTTATTATTCTCTGATCCCCAGGTTCCATGTGTTTCCTAAGTGAACACTGAGTCTCTCTAGATGAGTTGAATGAGGGGCTTCAGATATTAGCTGGGAAAGAAGATATTATTACATTTCACCAACAGTCCTTCAGGTTCCCTTTCCTCAGGGAATTCAATGCCCTCTCATTATTTTCAGCTATCAGAAACATCTTACTAGAGCTTCTCACCAAGGTTAGACTCTCTTTTTTGGGGCCCTTCATTATTCTTTTCAATATTTTCATCCCTTAATCTTTGGCTTTCAGTTAGCTCTTAGACATAATAACAATCTGAGAAACGCACCCACGTAAAGATGTAGTGCTAGGTGAGGATTTGTAGTATTGCTCTTTCTAGGAGTTTGTGTGTTCTCATGTGGATTTCTAGAGGTATGAAAAATGGAACCAAAAAGGTTGAATGGTGGACTTCAGGCAATAAGCGAGGAACCAGCTATTCTGTCTATGCCTAAAACACTTTTGAAGAGCTATAGATGAATGTAGTCTGGAGACCGTTATCCAGTGTACAGATAATGGTACGATGTACCATTATCCAAGGTAGCCGATTAAGAAAAACATAGAGTTCATTGCAAGTCACATTGCTCCCTAGATCTGGAATTCCACTCCCCTCTTGAAGAGTTGATCCTTGAAGATTCAGTTCATCATCTGTTCATCAGTTTGGCCTGAGGACAGTGTCTCTCACTCATTTTCATTTTTGTTAAACATCTGCAGCATACGTCACACACTGTCCTTTTTTGTCATTGTTTTGCGAGTAAGACTCTTACCTCCATGAACTGACTGCAACCTACTTGAAGACAAGAATTGTATTTCGTTCATTCTAAAATAGCGTTGAGTCCTTACAATTTGTCAAGCCAAGGCAGCAGGTGAACATTTATACACATTATCTCATTTGCCCTTGACAGAAGATTTGTGAGGTGACTATTATTAGGCAGATTTGGCTGAGAAAACAGGTTAAAGATGAAGAGACTTGTTGCAATCTTTCCTACTTTTTAAAGGATATCCATTATACCTTGTAAATGCAAGTTGTAGAACAGCATAAAACTTTGTGTCTTCTTCCACAAAGAGTCACATGCTGTGTTCTCCCCATTATATAAGCATCATGGACTTCTCATGGGGTATATTATCAAGCGTGTGCACCGAAGTCCAAAAACCCAAGCTTGGCCAGGAGCGGTGGCTCATGCCTGTAATCCTAGCACTCTGGGAGGCCAAGGTGGGAGGATCGTTTGAGCTCAGGAGTTTGAGACCAGTCTGAGCAAGAGTGAGACCCCGTCTCTACTAAAAAAAATAGAAAGAAACTAGCTGGACAACTAAAAATATAATAAAAAATTAGCCGGGCATGGTGGAGCATGCCTGTAGTTCCAGCTACTTGGGAGGCTGAGACAATAGGATTGCCTGAACTCAGGAGTCTGAGGTTGCTGTGAGCTAGGCTGATGCCACCGCATTCTAGCCTGGGCAAAAGAGTGAGACTCTGTCTCAAAACAAAACAAAACAAAACATCCCCAAGCTTAAGACATTTCCTTGACACTTACCAGCTCTATGCAAGTCTGACCCTGCGTTTCATTGCCTGTAAAGTGAGCGGATGCTTCGTCTACCCCTCTCGTAAAGTTTTACAGGCTCAAATAAAATAATGAATGTGGAAGCACTTACCATATTTAACCACTTACCATGATTATTATGACTATAAAAGTTTGGAGTCAGACATGGGGTTAAATACCTGCCACTAACTACCATTTATGCAAACTTGAGAAAATTACTTACCTTCTCCTTGCCTTGATTTTTTTATCTTTAAAATAGGAATAACAAGGAGTGGACGGGTATTTGCATACACAAGGAGTGCAATGCGCACCACCCGAAGGATGGACATATTTGAAACTCGGACTTGCCGGGGGGGGACCAAGGGCAACATACGTAACCTAAACATCTGTACCCCCATAATATGCTGAAATAAAAGAAAAAAAAAAATAAAACACACCTAAGAAAAAAAATAATAATAATAAAAAAATAAAATAAAATAAAATAGGAATAACAGCACATGTTTTTTCCAAAGATTTGTTTTGATGATTAAAAGGGGTCATACTTGAAAAGCACCTATGATATGATAGATATTGATAAATGCTAGCTGTTTGGTTATTGTGTTATTGTTGTATTATTATTATACATTTCCAAGTAAATATATGCCATGATTATGGAATGTTATCAATGTAATCGAAATATATTGGGCCTTAGAGCTCCGTGAATTGATTTCTTATCCTGGTCCTGAAAACTAATTAATATAATACCAGTGCACTCACCTTCCCAAACTATAAAAATCAAAATCACTAGGGCACCTCACAGGGTTTCTATGAGTGTTAAATGAGGTAATGTATATAAGCATGTAGAGAAAAATCTGGCATTTCATTGGCATTCAAAAGTTGAATCATCTTATCTTTCCATATTTTAGAGATAAGAGTTGATTTTGTATGCTGTGAAAATTTTCAAGTAGCATTACCAATATTTTTCTATGAAGTTATAATTTTTTTCTAGTATATTTCCTCAAGCAGATATGTATGTACGTAACCTAATAGTTGTCAAAGGTATGTATGTAACCTGATACCAAAAATCACAGAAAACACCTCTTTATTAGATCAAGAAGTATTAAAGAAAATATCCTGAAAATATGTTCCATTTTTCCAAAAATAAGGGGAAGAAGTAACTTTATGATAATAGAGGGGGGAAAAGATAAACAGCAACCATCAATTTCTTTTGTGGCAGATGGACTGAAGGCACCTTGATATACGATTCTTGACTAGACAGGTGCTACTGCTATGGAAATGCTGCAAAGCTCATGACAAATTTTGGACAATCTATGAAGTGTCAGCTAATGGATAAAAAATACAGTCTATTTTATAAACTCAACTTGTGTCAAACACTTGAGTTGTTCATAAGAGTGGCAGGAATCAATAATGGGCAGAAAATTCCAATCATCAAATAAACAGATAAAGCCTCCAATATCCAAGACTTAAGTGAATGTCTGCTGAGCAGCTACTTCTGCAGAGAAGTCTTCTAGCCTTTCAGTTATTTGGCTGGAGACTGAAGGAAGATTAAAGAATCAGGACTTGTCATATAATTATTGTCATTTTATTATTCTTTTTTTTAAGTCCAGAAAGTCTGTATTGAGGAAACAGTTCTAGTGATGTCGCACGTGTGTTTTCCTAATGATGTTAAGACTTCTTGGATTTCTCCCATTAATTGTGCTATTTATTCCTAGAGCTGTATCTTGTCTCTCATGTATTCAGAACCACCTGGAAATGAAGTATTACACCCAAGTGGTTTTCTCAGATAATTGAAGCTTGCAGATGTCTTCCCTAAACCCCATCTCCTGATATATAACCACGCTGTCTGGGAAACTTTCTAAGCAGTTTTGTGAGCTTCCCCACTTTTTAAAGCAAAGAACATAGAACGAAACCAACATCGTTCATTATTGTTCTGTTTGACAGTACAATCTCCTGTCTAGTGTTCTTGGAGTCAGTTGCTGCTTTTAGAGTCACATCCTTTAATAGTATCCCCTTTACTCCTGTCCACCTAATCCCCTCTCAGACACACACTTTATTCATTTTGTGGGTAAATTCTTAAGTCGAATGGGAAAAAAATTGATGACAGATA
>NW_012155951.1:2574294-2576600 GCF_000956105.1 Propithecus coquereli | reverse complement strand
AAAAAAATAAATAAATAAATAAGAAAAGAAAAAATAATTTACTAACAAATAAAAACCTATGCTGTTCAGATTTCTTTTTTTTTCCCTTGATTGGTTTTGAGATAAAATTTAAGATAAAGTATTCTCTGCATCAGTAGATTTTACCTTCAGATAATATCTATAGTTAGGTATTAACTCACTTCTGTCGGTTTCTTGTTTTTCTGTTTTTGTTTTTGTTGTTGCTGTTTGTTTTCCCATAGGAGACATGAAAAGTTGAAGCCCACTTGGAAGTTTCTCTGGGGCATAATAATGCCGCCAGTGGAAAAGAACTTTTCTGGCCCAGGAAAGGAATTCTCCCCCTATTCTTAATACAAATGAGCCCTAGATTTTCCTCTGTAGATAACAGACCTTGTTTACCATCTGACCAAATGGCTCTTTGATGTCATAACAATAATAATTGTAAAATTGTGAGGCAGGAAAAATATTTTTCAGTGTTCTCTGCCTTAATCCCTTGAATTCTGACCTCACTAACAGCTCAGTAGCCCCTACACACCAATTGCCCTTCCACCAACAAAAATCTGAAATTTAATACACACTAGCATGCTTAGGAAAAAACAATTCTAATTATGCATGCATGGATTTGTAGATTGATCCATTTAAATAAATACTAAGTGCCTACTATGCATTTTTCTATATATTGTGAATACAAAGATGAATGAGATCATTTCTGTGCCCGAGGGATTTGTGAGTGATTACTTTTAATTTAAATGATTACTTTGATAAATTAAGTCAAGGAATTAATATGCTACCCATTTCTCTGTGGTAAGTACATTTAAAAAGTGGACTTCAGTGGAAGAAAATATTTATCTTGAAAGTATATATAATTATCAGGAGATGTCCAGGAAACAAATACAGAACAATAGAAGTAAGGCCCTGTGCTTCTTCATAAATCTCAGATTGCAGCACATTGAAAACCACATGTAGAGCCAGTTTTACATATTTTGTTAGTGGTTAAGCAGTTTTTCTTTGACAATGCATTAAAGAAGTTTAGTTATAGATGCATCAAAATTAATCAATGCCTTAGGTATCAACCTCAGTAGGTTGCGTCAAAATTACTCTGCATTGGGTATCAACTTCATTAGGTATTGTACAAGGCCTTCCAGTAGCCTGAATGAAGAAAGAAGACATAATGTCTACCCTCAGCAATCACACTACTGAGTTTCTATTACCTTAGTTGAATTAGAACATGAGTGAAGCAATCTTTTTTTTTCACATTTTACAATTGTTGAAAATGAATATTGGAGACATTACCAATGATGCCATGAAGACACTACTAAATATTGCCAAAGCTATTCAACGAATCTCCTCGGGTTTAAACCCATATGTACCTGACTCTGCAAACTGACCATTAACTGCCATACTATATTTAACCTCAATGTAATTAAAACATAGTGACGAGATAGGTAATATAAAATGGAATAATATATCCGACAAAAAGACAGAATATTATGAATGCAGGATGGCTGGTTTTGACAAATAATTACATGGTGTTAGCTTCATCAATCATGATTAAAAACTTTTGTTCTGTCTTGTATTCCCACATTGCCTAAAATATCATAGACTCCTTATAAATATTTGCTGATTCACTCATTTAATTAAAAAATATTTTAACTTGTATATAAAACTTTGGAACAGAGCTGGATTTTTCTTAGTGAATGTGAGGTCTGGTAACAGATGAGTTGGGATAACTATAATTCTTGGTGAAAGGGAAACAGACATTTTTATTACCTTCCAACTTTCTGGAGAGACAACAAATGTTTCTGGAATTGGTTTATGAAAAGTAGAATCACCTTACTTGGCAGGTGTGATTTCAAAGTCTTTTGACTTTTCTCAAGGCTTAAACTCATAAAGAAGGTCTTATCGCTACTTTGAATATACCCCCATATGGGCAGCAGGAGTGCTAGTAGGAGTGATTCTCCAGTCTCAACCTCCCAAATAGCTGAGACTATACGTGTGCGCCACCACACCTGGCTAATTTTTCTGCATTTTTTGTTTTTGTATAGATGGGGTCTCATTATGGTACCCAGGCTGGTCTCAAACTTCTGGCCTCAAGTAATCCTCCTGTCTCAGCCTCCCAAAGTGCTGGGATTATAAGTGTGAGCCACTAAGGTTTGGAAAAGAAGAATCAAAGTTCTAATTGCAGGTCCGGAGCGGTGGCTCACGCCTGTAATCCTAGCACTCTTGGAGGCCGAGGCGGGTGGATCCCTCAAGGTCAGGAGTTCGAGATCAGCTCTGAGCAAGAGCGAGACCCCGTCTCTACTAAAAAT
>NW_012155951.1:2558397-2574032 GCF_000956105.1 Propithecus coquereli | reverse complement strand
TCACAATGGTCTTTAGTGCTACTCTTTAAAACATGATCATAAAGTGAGGTGATAGCTCAGTTTTAAGATCTACAATAACAGGTAGAGCACATCATTTAATTATTACAGAATCCTTACTTTAATTCCAAAGGAATCTCTCCCACTTTTTGTCTTATTTTATTTATTTTACTCAAATAATCTTCAGAATTTCCAGATCAAAGCTGTCACTGAATTTGCCTGTCAATTTTGGAGAAAATCAGGTTTATGTGTTTAAAACAGTTTCTAAAAATATTATAATTCAAATGTAACTTGTTTGACACTGTTGTGAAAGTTTCTTGTCTCTGGGCTTGTACTTTTAAATAATGAAAATGAATAACCAGACTTGAATGAATCTCTAAATCTATGAGGTCGTGGTGAAATGACAAGGGATGTTGGGTACTAATTGTTTCAAACCTATAAAGACCAGAGGAATTCGTCATAAATACTGAACCTTTGAGTCACTGTGATGGATAAACAGGATTTCACGCAAGAAGTTCTTCCCACTACCCTTGATATCATATACATCAGCAGATGATTTTTCTGCCTGTATATGAAACAGACTGTATCTTTTCATGGTTAAAAAAAAATGCCTTGCCTTTCCCATATCCTGCACATCAGCACACACAGAGGCTACATTTCCCCAAAGTTCAGAGAGGGATTTTTTCCCCCAGCATCTCTACCTGCCACACAGGCCTCTCACAGCTCAGGAAGAGACACAGCCTGAAATGCACTGCCGGGCTTTGAACACTCTCTGAATAGCTCTTGTCAGTCAGGAGCCTGCATTTCATGTTTCAGATTTTTCCCAGGGGGCTTTGATGTTAATCCATTTCACACTTCTAACACATCTGTTCTTCTTCAGGCTTTCTTATCTTTTCTGAGCATTCAGATATATATGTGGGAAAAAAAGAAAAAAAAAAACTTTTGGCTGTCATTGTACAGTTTCTGAAGGGAGACTTTAATGATGAAGCACATTCCACCTCACCTCATTGATACTCAGTTCTAACCACATGAGATGCTGCATAAGAGCTGCAACTTTTTTTTTTTTTTAATTTACTACTTGTCCATTAAGGTCAGATGGCCAGGATGCTGGAAATAATTAAAGAAGCCACCTAAGTATTTGGTAAAAAATGTGCAACTATGTCGCGGGTTTTTGCCAGGTACCTAGCCCAAAGAAAGGTACTGAGGAAATGCAAAATGCAAGGGCATGGAAAAGCAATCCTATTATTAATAGCGTAAAGTCCCATTGGTCAACAAGGATAAACAGGTGAAACATTAAATAATCATACAAAACATTTAAAAAACTCAATATGACAACTCATATAATTGTACAATGCAACATATAAATAATTGGTAACAATGGTCTGACCATTGATTCTTACCAAACAAAAAATAGAGAAAGAAGCAGCGACTACGGACTAGAGCGAGAAAGCTTTGATGGGAAAGATGTGTGGCCAGAAGGTCAAGTAAGTATGCTCCTTAAGCTTGGGGTTAAGGATCGTATGGAACAAAACTTTATCAATCAATGACAAAATTCATCTGGCATTGATGGAATATCTTTTCTCTTGGCAGACTTATTGTAGTTGTTAAGGTAAGTGATCAGGCCTGGTTTTATCCCTCAGCAGGCTTGCAATTACAAAGAGCAATAAAGAAAAAAGAAAAATAATAATTTTGTCCTAATAATATGCATAATGATCTATACATTACTAGAGTGAAATATTATAACAATTAATATACCAAGGTACTTGTTCTTTTTTATTACATCCTTTCAACCCCATTCTTTTGTTAAAAAGTAACTGGTTCTACCCTGATAAAATAAAAAGAACAGCTCTGCAAAATGCTACAAAGTGCCCTATTAGATCTATTACATGAATTTAAATGGAGGCTATTGTCAATGTTATCTGTCTTTCTTCTTCTTTCACTGAATGAAGCATGGCAAAATTTAATCTACAAACTGCTTTGCAGAACATTCTGCAGTCACTACAGAATTTCATCATTAAGCATACAGGCTACAATTAGCAATGTACCTTATGGAACTTACTGTCTAGGATTAAAAGTGACCAACGAAAAGTAAAATATTAAGTATATACTCTTCATAAGAATATGGACTCAGAAACTGAATGGCATTTTTTATGTTAACATAAAAGGCCAGACCTTGCAAAGGGGTCTATTTTGATATAACTTGAAAAAATTCTATCTGCAGCTCCCATCAATGGAAATCTATTTCAGGAGAGAATGATCATCCATACGGGATGCTGTCTGAGAATTTCTACGTGGATGAAAGCTTGTTTTAGAAAGCTTTTAATCAATTCTATAATCGAGTAATTCTATGATATATCCATACAATTTTATGCAAAATGAGAAGAAGATGTTAAAATGAACATTTGGCCTGAAATGGAATAACAGCTGAGTGTCACAGGGGACGTGAGTATGAGGGGTGTGTAGTGGGGGGTTATTTCTACAAGCCTTCAAGTATTGTGATTGTAACACAACAAGAAAGTTATGTGCAACAAAAATACACATCTATTACCCACCTTCTAAGTACACACTAACATAATAGTTTTCCTATTGAAGTGATGGGGAAAATGTTACATGCTGAGCTACAGGTTCCTGTTTTGTGCAATTCAGCTAATGCTGAAGGATTAGAAATTTGGAGACCTGATCCTACAGATTCACTCATCTCCTTTTCCCTCATTAACCCTAGCCAGCCTCTTGACAATTAAAATTTTCCTTATTTCTTTCATAATAAATAACTTGGAAACAAACAAAATGTGGATACATTTGGATACAATTATGTCAAACACCCGGATACAACAATAGCAAAAAACCAACCCAATAAAAAAGGGGGTGCATTTTATACAGTAAGATGCTAGTTTACAAAGTTCCAAATACCTATTAGGCCAAACGTTATATGTCATAAATTTGCAAGTTTCGTTTTGAAACATAAGTACTGCTCAGTTGTTCTTTTGTGGTATTGAAAGAGTAAGACGTTCTCTTCACGATAATATTTTTGCATGGAGTTTTAAGAATTCGACCCTTAGAATATTTGCTATAGCTTGTGGTGGCTACTTGTGATTTCCAAGACAACGATGCTGCTGTGTAAATCAGCTAATTCCAACTTAACCTCTGATAGCTAATTGGTAAAAAACACAATGAGAAGGTTTGAAATATTAAACTAGATCTTGAATTACCTTCAGCCCCATTAGCACATTGTATTGTTGAGCAGTGATTTCAGTAAACGAGAATTCTAAGTAGAATGAAACACAAAAGACCAAAATAAAAAAAAAATGCTAATCATACAGATTATCCAACACAGGCACTTAAATTACAACTCCTGTTTTATAGTTATTATCATATCCCTATAATCCATGTCCCTTTACAAGGCTATTCAAGCTATAACACATGACAGGCAGTGCATTGCTCTGCTATTTATAAGGTGCCTTGGGTCATGTTATATGGCATAATACTAAAGGCAGAATGACTTAAACTACCCAAGAAGTGCAATAATCCCTAAAAAGTGCACAGCCTGGAGTATCTTATTGCTGTTATGAAATGAAATTCATACATTAAACTAAGAAAAATTGTCAGATCCAGAGCATTTATTGGGAATAATAAACATGTCTGTCTATCCATTGATGCAGTTTTCTGGCCTATAGGAACAGGAAGTGATTGTTCCAGTCCCACAGATTATCTAAGGTATCTGTGATGCAAAGTGCATCAATCTTGTTGGTTTCAGACTTCCCCAACCATTGCAAAAAGACCCATTATACCAACACCTTTTAAACTGGTGGGTTTCTTTCCCTGACATTCTCTTGGATTCCACTAGGTTTGAGTTTAGCAATGATCTATGTGGAGTGGAGAAAAACATCAGGCCCCACATGTAATATACATGTATTGGCAGAATATAGTCTGGGAAAAGAATTTAGTTACATTGCCTGCTTGGATCACGATAAACTGAGAGCAATGATGAATGAAAATGTGTCCAGTTTGAGGGAGGCATTGAGGGGAGAGCTCAGGAGTTAGGAGAGCTGGCTTTATTTAATACCTTTTTAATGACCCGGAAGAGGGAGGGAACCGCGCACTAAAGGAAACATTAAGCAATACCAAATTGGAAGATGTTGCAAGTACTAGTGAGGACAGAAAAATAATGCAAATGCAAATGAAAGAGGTTAGAGATGTCAACAACAACAACAACTTAAATTCAGCTTGGCAATGTATAGATAGATTCATTAGGGAAAAATAACATCTAAGCCATGTCTATGTTAAAGGAAAAAAAAAAAAAAAACTGTACGAGAAATATCCAAATCCAGATTTTCCCACATTGAATTTCACAAGTGGCACCGAACACCTAGTTTTACTGACTGTTTTGTTTACTCTGGGCATCTTAACATTATAACCTGAGAGACTACTACTCTGCTTTTAGTAATCAGTGATTTATTTGTAGCCTCTACAACATTAGTTTCTTTTGCCTAGCACCATTACTGACAAATATTACTCTTATGAATAAGTCTCACGGTCAAAGCTGTATAAACATTACAAAGAAAAAGCAGCCCTCATTCCTGGACAATAATATCTTTATAGAAAGAAATAGAGTGTGAGAATCACACAAAATATGCATATAGCTTCAGAAAACCCAAAGCAAACCCATGTACAACATGAATACAATGAATACATGCATTCACATGGGTTCATATTGCAAACACGACTTTTTAAAAAATGTTTCCTTTGTGGATATTTATATTTGGTGTGTGTATATGTATATGACATGTATATAAAGAAATTTAGTGGTAGTATAAAAAGCAAGTTTCCCCAAGGCGTGCTTAATATTGTATATGATACTCCCCTTCTCACCCCCACACACATACATACCACTCCCAAAAACAACAACAAAAAAACTTCTCAACTGTTCTATAGCAGTGTTTTGTATTTAGTGAGGACTACATCTCCTCCCTAATATAGAACAAAGCCATTCTTACCCCACAGAGAAAACAGTATGGATATTCACCCATAGAGATGTTTGTTTACAATCACCAAAATGTAAGGAACCCTGTTCTGTGACATTCTTCTCAGAGTCTGAAGAGATTATGATGCCACTGACCAAGAATTACAGTCTTAAATAATTGATGGACTAGAGGAGAGAAGCATCATATTTTGGTTTGCTAACTGTGGAAGCCATTAATACAAATTCCTCATTTTTTAATATGAGGGAAGGTAGGCCCTGAGTAGACAGGGCAAAGACTAGAAGTCTAGAGCTCTTGACTTCATGTCTAGCTCCTTTTATAAGTGTCTAATCTGCACACCTTTAGTGTGGGTCACACTCCCCAGCCCATTTCACTGTGGGTGCACTGTCCAGAGTAACAGGAACAGCAGTGCAGGACTCTGGAGCCAGCGCAGAATTTGGTGTACTCTCAGTTTTCTTCCAATTAGACCAACTAGCCTATCATTTTATCAGTATTTATCACTCAATTATTGACTTTCATTTCTCAGCTTTTGAAAAATTTTCCAGATAATGTCAGATGGAAACTGTAGGCGGGTCACTTTTATATAGAACCTAAACAATATGGCAAATATCTGGGTTCAAATCCTGGTTCTGCCCCTGTGTGATCTAGGAAAAACTATATAAACTATGTGCCTCAGTGTTCTTATTGCAGAAATGGTGAAGAAGAATTCTGTGTCAAAGCAACACAAATAACCTCAACTTAAATCATATACTTTTGCTATTATTTGTCCACCTCAATAAACATCAGGAACTACACCCATTTATATATTATCCCTTCTCTGCATCCTTTTTCTCCCTTCTCCCCAATAACTGAGAAGCAAAATTACAGATTTCTTTTTCTTTTCTTTTTTTTATATAAGAACATAATCAACAGATTTAATTGCTTAGGATTCTAGGGACATACATGTCGTCATATTTCCTTGTGAACACAATGCCTTATCACAATATTTGTTTCAAAAAGATAACAAAAGTCCTGGTGACACCTGGTAAACTAATAGACTTTTCTCTCTGTTCCACACGTGTGATTATGAGCATTTCCAAGCAAAGTCAAAGCTGTCATGTCATTTCGGTCTTTCAGTGAAGGAAATATGGAAGATATAATATCCACAGAGAAAGCCTAAAAAGTCAGGTGACTTTACCAGGATCACACAATAAGTTTGTGACAAAATCTGGATTAGGTATATAGTGTATTTCTACTATTCAAAAATGTTTCCCTGGCATGCTTAGTCTTTGACAGTCAGATGCAATCAATACACACCACTGATATACTCAGTGTAATCAAATCACCGAGATGTTCCACTAATCAATTGTCTTCAGTAAAGTAAACAAACAAGCCAAATTAGCATTCAAAATATTAATTGATAAAATTTTCCAATTCATTCAACAGGCTTGGCAATTTCATCTGAAGGGTCACACAAACAGATTGTATGTTAATGGTTATTTATTGAGGAAAACTCTAATTCACCACCCCATAGAATTATATATTTTAAAAATCTGCTTCAGGCTCAGAAACAAATTGTTGGACATTCACAGAAATGTTGTTGCAAAATGAATGGATTTGTCACCAAACAAGAAACACATAAGCAGACTGGCTGAATGTGCCCTAATTAGATTTCAGCCTTGGGTTGACACTGACACATGTGTTCTGCCATGTTTTCAGGGAGCTGAAGTCTTATTATATGGGTGGTTGAGGCTATTGCTATTCTACTATCATAATTTTACCACATTTTTTGAAGTGCACTTCATGTTTCTTTTCTTTAACTTCAACCTGAGTAAATGAGATGGAATTGTAAGTAATTTATAGAAAGATTTAACATTCAAAACTTTGAAATGCATTGCAGTGATGCATTTACTGCAACGTTGAATAAACAGTCAACTACGCCAACTAATACAAGAAAAATAAGATTGGAATTCTAAAATTAAAATAAAAGGCTCACATTAAATTACCTAGCTCTGTGTCTGGCTAAGCATTGGATTTTTTAAATTATTTTTCTGTCTGAATACTTAAAGGTAATTCTCAATTATGTCTTAGGTTTTTTGAAGTTCACTGGAGTCACCAGGGATAAAGAAACATCAGTGGGAGCCAGGGAAATAGATACTGGAAGTGTGCATTTAAGGAGTATCCACGCATTTTGGATGTACTCAAGCACTCTCAGGACAAGAGTAAGTCAAGACCAAGGAAGAGTTGGACAATCCAGCAGAATCCACGTGTAAAGTGAGGTGGAAGATGAGGATACATGCATCATCGAGCACACGGAGAGCATCATTTCCCAATTCGGTGGACCTTGAGAAAGAAGCTTGGGTTGATCCCTGAATGGCTGAGTGTATAAAAGGCTGTGGAAATCTTCCTCATAGATAAACACCTGGATGGTCAGGGACACACGAACCATCAGGGATGGATGGTTGGCTAGAGAGCCCTATTCCCCATCCACTCTTTGTTTCCACTAAAGGGGGACATAGTTCTAACAGGGTCTCATACTCACCGATCTCACTCTAAAATTTGAGATAATCCATCACTGTTATTTCATACTATCAAAAGTATAACCCTTAGATCAAATTCACCTTGTATTTAAGCCTAAAGTTTTACTTCTTTGTCAATTTAATGACTGAATGGTAGTTGCCACACATACTCGAAGGGGAAAATTGTATGTATTTTCACATTTTTTCAGTGACATTGAGTCAATGGATAGGGGTTATTCTGGGATGTGTTTACACCGAGGAAACAGTAAAGGTCACAGAAGAACTAGATTAACACGAGGAAAAATAATAAACAAGGAAATCAGAAGAAAAATATTATTAAAAAGATGTATTATACTTGAAAGCAAAATTTCATTCCATATTAGAGTAGCCAATGCTGTTGATTACATATATACTATCGTACTCCATGAATGTGAACCATCTTTGAAAAAATGCAAGTTTGTCCTCCTGGTACCTTGCCTCACACGTATAATATCAGCTTTTTTCTTTTGCAAGTCAGGAAAAGGGAGGTGATAAGCTATAAAATAGGCAGTAAACTCCACTTTATGGCTTTCAGTGTGGAGTCCTGAGTCACCTTCAAAATATAATTTTCTTGGTTCTACACGCACCTGAGAAATGGTTTCATGGTGTTAATTAAGAGATTCCCAAATTTCATTTATGAATTATTCCTTCACAGAAGGTGAAAATCAACAGCTACCTGAGATCCACAAGGCAAGGGTCTTAAAACCACCAGGCTTACAGTTTGCAAAAGAGGTAATTGAACAAGTCAAACTCCCTTCTAAATAAAAAGAATGTTGTTAAATGAATAACTGAACAAGGGGAAAACTAGTCTTATTCTATGAAATACTATGGCTCCTGTTGCAAATTACTCACCTAAGGATTGAGTTAATAATAATGAACACAGCGAGGTTATATGTCTTTGGTCTCTTCAGAGATATCACACAAAGGCAGAATATTTCCAACAGAGTTCTACTTGGTTGAAAATCAAAGACCCCTTCAAACTTCTGTTGACATTAAGAAATTACATGATTTCCATTTTCAAGGCCAGTGTTCATTTTATTTGATTAAAATGATTCTTTGGAAGAGTGATACCATATAGAGAACATTCAGGTCAGCAGCAAGGAAGACTCAAGGATGACTTCAGCTCACTAAGGTTCTAAACTTTCTTCAGTTGCTTTTTGGGCAATAACTAATCATGAATTGTCCCATATTCCAAGCGTCTTAGCATCTTAGCAGACACAGGTATATATCATAAAGTCTCTTAACAATTATATCATACATTTTCTCCTGATACAAATGATATTTAAGTGAAGCTTAGGTAAATTGGCACTTGACAACTGGCAACCAACACACATATTCAATTCAACTAATACTTACCCTAGGTTAACTAATTTGCTAGCCCTGTGCAAGGCGTTAGCTCTGTGACTTTGGCCTGGTAATCTGAATTCCCCCAGAGACACTGCTTCCTCATTAATGGAGCGAAACTGTTCTTCAGTGGCTTTTTAACTCTGCTCTTTAGAATTCTGGGGATTCTTTAGAGAAATGGCAATAAAGATACACTGAATAGGTTAGAGTAAGCAGTTTACCGAGCTCTGGTCTATTCTAACTCTAAGCTTCTATGTTTGAATCAAAGGGCTTCCATTTTAAAATACTGGGAAACCACTCAAATGATCTTTAAAGCTCCTGCCGGCCGGCATCCATGGGTTCTATGAACAGAGGATCTGTGCTCTCAGACACAGTTGATTAAAACAACAACAACAAAAATAAATACATAGGAAACAGTAGAATAACCCAGGCCTTTTAGGAAAAAGAGCTCAGTCTTTGAGGTCAGGTGACCAAAGTTTTAGGATCTCAGAGATGCAGTAAGGAAAGAGAATGTCAGCAAGGTTAGAGAGGAAGAACTGGCCCAGCAAAGGGAGAAGGGGATTGTGTGGGGAGGTGCAGTGCAAAACAGGAAAAGAAATGAAGATTGTCAGAGAGAGGAGTGGAAGTGGCCAGCATGGAAGCTGCACCGCCCACCCAGACATATCAGTGGGGAAAAATGTTGCCCGGAAATTCCATGGCCAAACATTAGTGGGTGTTATTATAAAAATCAAGGAAGATTCCTCAAGGTCTTAAGGAAAAGCTTGAGGAAATGAGCCCAGCCCAGTTTATTAGATATGGCAACGAGTAAGTGGAGGGGATACAGCTGAGAGAACATGTGGCGATCTGGCTCCAGGCTGGGACATGGAATGCAGAGTAAAGAATAAACCACTGTTTCATTGAGATGGCCTCATTTTTTACTGAAACCCACTGTATTATCATCTAAGCTTCTTGGGTGTCTTATTTACTATTGAGCAAGTATTTTTTCTACCTTCCTACTCAAAGCAACGAGGTATGTGTTATGGACTATAATAATACTACACAAACTCTTGGAATCCAGTGGCCAGTGGGAAACAAGTGTGGTTAAGACTGGACTTTTCTATCATGTCCACATTCTCATTTCATTTTCTATCATAGGCAAATCATGTAATAATTTGCTTCCATTTCCTGACATGTAAATAACTAATATTTTTAAATTCTGACTCACATGAGGGGATTAGGCAAACGATCTAAGGGAAATTGTTTATAAAATGTGTGGATGATAGACTGCTTACCCTGAAGATAAATATGATTTCATTAGATGGTCACCTTCCAGACCCTGTTGTGCCTGTGCTGCTTGGCTCACGGGCCAGGGAGTCCTCTGCATTCCTTTGCAGTTGGCGGGCTAGGTTCTGATTGTCAGATTGCTAGGGTGTTCCTTCCTCCCCCAGGTGTGGAAATAGCTTGGGTGCCAGCCTATGTCCCCAGGAAGGCCAGAGGTCCTTCACTGTCTACCTAGAAATAGGTGCCTGGAAGACTCATATTCATTTCTTGAGGACAACATGCATTTTACACAAATGAAATTCTCCTGGATCTGCTCAAGAAAGTCTTCTACCTCCTGGCTCTGTCCTGCACCAGACCCATAGTCAGCCCTGATGAGGCAAGATGTTAATCCAGTGTCATATCTGTGCTTTGTTTCCCCTTTGCTTCCCTTAATCTCCAACTTGTTGGAACTTAGAAAAAAAGTTACGTGTCTATACCTAGGATTGAGACTCCAGCCCGACATGGATTCTTTATTTTTTCTTCTCCAAGTCCCTAACACTAACCTTGGCTATGAATCCTTCTGCCCTTCATATCCTCAGACTATACACACCCTCTTAGCTCATTTGCTTATGACTAGACTTCTTTTACCTTGGAGTTCCAGTTTTTTGACTGGCTTCTTATTACTATATTAGGATAAGAATTGTGCACCAAAATCCAACTTTGATTTAGGAGATAAACTTTGCTATTAAGCCTTTCTCCTCCTGAGAATAGAGAAGAAGTCCTGGCCCAGAGCCCAGAGAATGGGCCCTGCTGGCTAAGTAGAAGGGTTTTAATAATTACTGCTTTTTTCTCCCATTCCCAGTACTGAATACCATTTACCTTATTTGAGCCCCATACTCCACCTCAAGTCCTGACCCTGACTCTTACCTGACTCTTGACAAGCTCAGTGATCCAGTACCCTTGAAAGTCCCGGCACCCTCCATGCTTTCCACTAACTGTGACCTAGGTGAAAAGAAATTCTGCCACCAATTGCAACAACAGGTTGTGTTCTGTTGGACACAACGTCATGAAGGTCTCATGCTGTTACAATTCGTACCTGCCTTTGAGGAGCTTATAGTCTAGTTGAAAGACAGAACTGAAACTGAAATGATAAGGCACCTTACACTTATGTGCCAGAAACCCTGTATTAGTCAACAGTTCTCTAGAGAAACAAAAGTAACACGTTATATAGAGAGATATATAAAAGAAGATCAATTATAGGAATTGGAACACATCATCATGAAGCCTGAGAGGTCCCACATTCTGCCCTCAGCATGCTGGAGAACCTGGAAGGCTGGTGGCATGATCCAGTCCAAGTCTGAAGGCCTGAGAACTGGGGTAGGGGTGGATGGATTGTGGGAGAGCATGGAGTAAATCCCAGTTCAAGTTCAATCATGAGAATCAGGAGCACCTGTGTATGTCTCAGGGCAGGAGAAGTTGGCTGCCTCAGCTTAAACAAAGCAAATTTGCTCTTCCATTGCCTTTTACTTTCATTTGGGCTCTCACCTGGTTGAATAATGCCCACCTCTGTGGATGAAGGAGCACTTGTTTACTTAATCTAGCCATTCAGATGATAATCTATTCTGAAATACTCTCACAGATACCCCAGAAATAATACTTTACCAGCTATCAGGGCATTTCCTAATTAAGTCAAGTCAACATACAAAATTAACTGTCATAAAGACCAAGTCACACTGTAAGTGTGTGAGACTGGAAACGCTTGAGGGGTTTGTAGAAACTGTATTGATGGTGAGAGCTCCATTCTTGAAAGCCAGACTCCATGGAGTGTTATACCTTCAAGGAATATACTATTTTACAGGTGAGGAACCAGAAGCTTAAAGGTTAACTATTTTCCCAAGATCACACAGCCAGTGCAAGATAGACCTGAGAATCAATCCAACTCCCTCCCTCCCATTCGGGCCCCTAGGCTCTTCTAGAAAAAAACAAAACAAAACAAAACAAAAAAACAAAAACTCAATGCTGGAGCTTAAAGAAGGATGCAATTTGAATTGTTTGAAAATATGAACAAAGGGAATATGATTTGAACCCATATGGCTTTGTCAAAGTTAATCAATCATTTGTGCCAGTCAATTCTCATTCAAATGGAAGAGACCCCTGTGTGATTTATTGAACTGTCTGTTATTTCTACCAATTCCATTAGGATTCTAATGGTGAGTATTACCTGGCAACTACAGCAAGTATCCGGAAGCTCGTGAGCATTGGTTCTGGGCAAAATGTGGCCCTGGGTGATTGTGAAAGAAAGCCAGACCCATTCAGTGTGGAACCAATTAGTTCTTACCCTTACTACTTTCTCATCCGCAAATGGCTTTTTTCCTTTTCTCCAGCTGTTATCTGTTTTTCAGCCTGCAGTTTCTCTAATGAGGTATCTGGTACTTAATCTTTCAGAATAATGAATGAGTCAGTCTCTCTGCAAAGGTGCTTCCTGTCCTGGGAGCACTGTGGCGGTTCGTCTGGATGCCAGTCTATTGTTGGTCAGGATTTTATGAAGCCAGCTCCCCTGAAAGTCTCTGACATCGAGATCGCCTCGCCTCACAAAGATGGAGCATCCTGGGAATAGCAAGGCTGTAAAGACAAATATTTCACCCCCCAAAACATAAAGAATTGTGTTAGGTTCTCAAGAAAAGTGAATGTCATAGCATATGCCATTCTAAAAATTAGACTTATCAATAAGAAAATAAATTCTCAAGTTTCTAAACCACCTACACGGGCACAGGTACACACTACTTCAAAACCGCATACTATAGACATTAGTCAGAGTGGCCATTTAAATATAAATAAATAAAAAGTAAATAAAATTGTTATTTTAATTCTTCAATTGCACCAGGCACATTTCAAGTTCACAATAGCAAGGTGGGACTACTGCTCTAGAAGAATAAACAAAGGAATTTACTGTCCTCAGGGACTGCCCTAGTAATTATATCAAGCACAAAGTAACATAAATAATAAGCAGCTGGCATAGATTCTGTCTAAACAGGGGACAGAAATCTAGCATTTTTCACTGGACACAAGCCATTTAAAAATCTCACCCTTACCTCCATGAGTCTAGAGGATAAATAACCATGTGATTCTCCAGACTAAATCAGCTACTCTCTACAACAAAGATAAGGAACTGCCCATTCCTCAGTTTCATTCACAGAGCAAGAATCAGTAAATCCTCTCAAGTGGTATATCTCATGGTATAATCTCAAGTTTACCTGGATCACAGTAACCTGATGAAAGAGTTTAATAATGCAATTAAGGGGGAGTTTAGAATCTGCATTTAACAAGCCCTCTAAGGTATTCCTTTTCAAGTTACAATTTGAGGATATTTGCATTAGAGTCAGAAAGAAATGACCTCTTGGTCTCTCTTATTTATTTCTCAAAAGTAGACAAAGTCAGACCTCCTGGATTTGACTCTTGGCATGGCCACTTACAACTGTGTTAACCTTGAGCAGGTTGCTTTCCCAGAATCTCCCCAGCGGAGGCCTCCTTCCATATCATTGGTGAGGTTTGGCTGTGTCATATGCCCTTGAGTGAGCTCAGAGCAGGCAAAGCAGAATAAATGGTCATGATTGCCTAGACTAATTAGCTTTCATCACAGGGCAGGAGACAGAGCCAGGGAGAATGTGATCATCCAGTACTAAACACGGTTAGAAGTCTTTAGCAAGGAAGAGCATCAGTAGAAGGGCTCTTAGGAGGTAACCAACAGTGTCTGGCAAAGAATCTTGTTTGAGGCTCAAACATGGGTTATTGTTGCTGATCCTACATGACAGAGGAGTATAGTGAACTTCAGAACTGTTCACAATACTTACTCCAGTCTGCATAGCTTGTTGGCTGGAGATTCACTGTCAGAGGCACCGTCTGCTCAGTCATGGTGCCTTTTCTCTACAGTTATAGAGATCACTTCCACTGGCTTGCTTTTCTTCTTTTGTCACAATATGTTTTCCCTTTTATATGTCCTTCCTCTTTTTCTTGTATATTTTATGTGAGGACATCTCCTCTGCACATCCTTCAACTCCACATCTCCTGAACCTCCTTGTACCAGGCCCAAAAATATACCTTGAAATTTTCCCCTTTCCCCCTTTCCCTTTAGTAGCAAACATTGTGGGATTTTTAAGTCAGCCACTTGATGTTAACTATCAACCATGTACACAGATAATTCTATTCTGCATTTAGGAATAAATATGTATGTGTGTGCGTGCACATGTGTGTGTGTGCACATATATATATATGTATGTATGCGCACACACACACACACACACACACACATATATGCATTTTCTACCAAAAAGATAAAATGAAAAAGAGACCCAAAGCTTTCCTCATTATTCAGGCTTAGGGAGGATATTGCAAATAGGAGGAAATCTGACTTCTCTTCATCCTCAATGGGGAAAATATACTGCAGACTTCTGAAGAAGTGGAGGGAGCATCAAACATCAAAATGAATCTTCACAAAAGGAAAGAAAGCCAATACCCCAGGAGTTGGAAACCCCCAGTCCATTATAGTTTTTGCAACCGTCTGGCTGCATTTCAAAACCTCATATTTATGAACTTACTCTCAGCTTTCCAGCTGTCCCAGGCAATGGCCTAAAAGGAAGATGATAGCTTCAGGTGGGGAATAAGGAGCAGATGGGGATGGTCACTTAAGGCATGGGGTCCTGTTATCATCACCATGCATTTGACTCCTTAATTATTAAGGAATGAGGGTAGAGAACTTAAGAGAATGTAATGAGCATTTTCAAATAGGCTGTGTTTTTGCAAAGTGCCCATGAGGAAGCACCTGTTCTGGTAACATTCTTTACTGCAGGAATGTTTTGGGGTTTTGTTCATTTGTTTTTGCTTGTTTCAAATTATTTCAAGGAGGCAATTTTATCTTTGATCATTTAATTTTAGTAATAAGGGTATATTGTCCTCCAAAAGCTAAACTGTCCTGTAGAGTCCCACTTGACTAATTGTACTTCATCGTAGGTAAGCTATAATAAGAATGACAACTATGCCATTTGGGATGAGTCATCTTAAATTTCTTGGCTTTTATATTTAATTGCGAGGTAGGGATAATACCAAGGCTAGTTATATACCCAGGTTCACTCTCAATAATAGGGCAGATTAGCTAAGATGATTAGAACATTGTATAATGAGATGGAAATAACAGTTTGGCTCTTCGTGTGGGTTAACTCATGTAAAAGTTGTAAATAGCACTATAACAACCATGACAGCATGAATACCAGTCTTATAATCTGTCCATCCATCTCACAGAAGCCCACTGTTACAATACAATTGGTAGTGTGACTACTCTCTTCAGAATCCACCCCTCTACCAGGGAAAAAATGATTTAAAATGCCAGTGCCACTTTGTACAAAAAGCTGCTTATGAGAACATGTAAAGAAACTGGTATCGACCTTGAGACCATGCAAACATGAGTGGAACTAAATTTGAAGCCTTGAAGACAGGATAGGGGAGATATAAAAAATGAGTAGCCAGTAGGGGTAACTAACTCTGC
>NW_012155951.1:2536215-2556726 GCF_000956105.1 Propithecus coquereli | reverse complement strand
GTGTTGCAGCCAAACAAAAAATATTGAATCAAATTTGTTGCAAGGTTTTAACCAAATGGAGAGATTTCAGTTTAAAAAAATTAATTTCCTAGGAAATGAATAAGCCCCAGGAATATATTTCTGCCCTTGCATAAATCAAAAGAAAAAAAAGAATAGAAGGGCAGACTTGCCAAATGCTTATAAATCACATGTGCCCCAAATAAGCTGCATTCCTAGTAAAGGCATGCAAAGAGCCCAGGAAAGAGGCGTGCAAATCATTCTGTATGTAAATCATAGTAAGTGGGTGCTAATAAATTTCAGCTTGACTGAAATGGCAAAATTTCAGAGGAATTAGTGGAAGGTGGGAATATTTAGAAAGCAGATGGAATATCGTTAATCATTTGATCAAGTACAACTGGACCCTATAAATTATTTTAACACTTTTTTTTTGTAGTTTCCTACATTACCAGGGAATCATTCCCATACTAGGTTCATTTTCTAGGTCTAAATTAAGCTTGATTTTATGTGAATTCCCTCCATATTAGAAAACTCCTTACTCTTTCCCAAAGTCTCCAGTTTGGGATTCAGTCCATTGTTCTGCAGGTGCCTGTAACTAGAATTGCCTTCCTGCTTTGTTTTCCCTTCCCTAACTTTATCGAATCCCAAGGCTACTGTTCTCAGCCTGGAAAACATTTCATCCCTCCCCACACCCCTGATCATTTAATCTGTTCTCTTCTTCCCAAAGATATAAATGCATTTATTATTTAAGTGGGTAGTTATATGATACAACTCTGGGACACATTTAAGAATGCCTTAACAGAATTGCCTTTTGGTTAGGATTTTTTTTTACCCACTTTAGTAGCATTTCTATGCCTGTACTTATCTACATGGCTGTAGATATCTTAATTCTCTTAAGATTCCGAGATATTATGACATGCTCATCAGTATTTGGTAGGAGAGAGCCAGGTAATAGAGAGTTGTATTTCAAAAACGTTTTAATAGTGATTGATTTATATTAGCTTTGAGTCACACATGAGTTTGTCTTTTAAACATGCTGCTTTTAGTTGGGAAACAGTTCTGGTGGTTGAATGGTTACCTGAAGGAAAAGGTGTCTTTGCAACCCTCTTTGATTACCAAAGCCATCCAATAAATACTACAAATGAGTTTTACTGTTTCAGGTCCAGACAGACTAAACTGCTTAATCTGTTATTAAAAATGCTCTGAGGCAGTGATTCGAAGAAAAGAGAATTTTCTTTGAGAATCACATACATACAATCACCCCCTCTTCACAGGAATGTGCAGTGTCTATCATAGTCCTAAAAAGGACAATAGTTTTGCAAAAGGTGATCTCCATGCATTTTACACTCATCCTAAGCTGGCGAAATACACTCAACTCACTTTATTTTGTAGGTCCTAGCACAAGGTAGAGAACAGCATCTGAGATGTATTCTACTTTTACTCCTGCTGTGCAAATCTCTTTTGGGGGCCATAAAGTCAATTACAAAAACTTGCTGTGGTTGAGAACTGGAACTTCCTTTGTAGCCTCAACTAACTCCTGCCTGGACCTATAAAAACTGATGGGATGCCCCCTTAGGCCTCTGGGACTGAAGCCTTCAAAACAAACTAATTCCAGCTCCTATAACTAAAGATGTATCCTTTTCATGCAGCACACACTTAGGTAATGAATGGCTCTTCTAATTCCCTGCAGTCACGTACATACATGTGCACACATGCTATCGATTCAGTCACATGGGCAAAGTGCCCTGCCTCTAGGTGTGTGGAAGAGAGAAGAATCCATAATGTCTCCAATACCTCTGGGCTTTGTCTGGGTCTGGAGGGATGGATTTGGACAGATAAAAGGGGAGGACAAAAGGCCTGTATGCAGGGTGGAATATAGGAGCAAAATATTAAGACAGGAAATACGACATGCATGAGGAAAATGATGAAGGAAATTAACAGTGCAGTCAACTGAGCGATGGCAATGGAGGTTGAAGAGATAGGGAGGAATCTCGTTACAGAGGCTCCAAAATGCCCTTCTTTTATAAATGGTCAGAAGCTGTAGTCACTTTGGAAAGCCAGACTAGAGAGTACAGTTTCTGTGAAAATGTTAGTAGGACCAGGACAACCCTAGAAATTTGATGAAATTAAAAATGAGACTCCTACCCTGCTTAGACCTGATAGTACATCTCTTGCTGTTGCAGATTTACTTTCCATGGAGCCATAGTCCTTCTGATATGGCCTGAAGATTTTCCTCAGTCTCTTTGAAAAGTGTATCACTCTTGGCCTCACATATCCTCAATTAGGGCTATATCTGATTATGTTATTCAGGGTGTCTTTTGATTTTTTTATTTATTATTTTTGTAAGGATCAACTAATTGATTTGCTAGTTGACACCATGAGGATCAAATATTGGAGAGAAGTTTCAAAAAAAAACCCCAAATATTATGTAATGTAAGAGTCAAGAACAAAATGGGTTATGTAGATACCATACTCTGTAAGAATTAGGAGATGTGTAAACACGTGACCTAATAAGCTCTTCGTGGCTGCAGAGAATGGGAGGAACCTGGTCAGAGACTGCAGGTCTGATGTGACAGGCTACCTGGCAGACTTAAGGAGTCCCACAGTGTAATTGAGCCAAAAATAGGAAGAAAAAGGCCAGCTTTGACTTCCATAAACTTCTGGCTGAGGCCAGCTCTGCTCAGGTTGAAAAATCTTCATTGTATTCAAACCTACCCAATTCCTATTCAGCCATATTCACTTTCACCTTGAAGAATTTTTTGACCACCTTATCTAACGATGGTTTCTCTCTTCCCTAAACAGCTCTACACGTTTGCTCATTTGGCAAATAATGATGTAGTTAGTACAGTTTGTGTCCCTGTGATATCTCCCTTGCCATTAAGCGTTCTTTAAAATGACTTTCTTATTCTGTTTTATGCATTCTTATCATTTGTCTCCCATAGTAAACTGTAAGCTACTTGAGGGCAAAGACAAAAATTTGCTGTGCTACATTCCCTGAAGTACCAAACACTGGGCATAGAACTGTCACATGAATTGCTGATAATTCAATTTGTTGATCTCTAAGCATGAAGGAGAATATGAGCCTATTTTTTGCCATGAAGCTCACAGCTATGGTATTTAACCTGTATCCTGGCTGATATAACTCTGTTCTTATTGGTTGACCTTCTAGTCCTAGAAAAAGGTGTATTTTTTCAGCTTGAGCAACTCAGGTGGCCATGAGTGGAGGAGCTGTGCATTGGCAAGAAACAACATTGAATCATTTCACCTCATCTGAGCTGGAACCATCCCATGGACAGCTAGTCATCCATAGCCAATCCCCTCGAATAAACTAATGATATTCTAAAATAAGTTACAGATATGGTCTATGTGTTGGCAAAGGAAACTTTTGCCTCTAGGAAGAAAGGCACTTAAAAAAATGACTTTGGTTTCTACATTAAATCAACTCATATCAGCAAGTATTTATTGAACACTTATTATGTATAGAGTGTTGTATAGCAAATAGAAAATACTAATACCCAGTCCTTACTTGGAAATTACTTGGGAGGAGTTGATATACACAATAATCAGAAGTGTACCCTGAGATAAGGGATAATTTTATGATACATATATTATCATCATATGATTTTGCAATTGAGAGAATGACTGTAGTTGTTTTCCTAATATAATTATTCCAATGATTGTTATTAAATAAAATGAAAATTTCTGAGCAACATCACCTGTGGTAAAGCAGGACGCCTAGACCAGGAGCTCGGGTATCTGCTTTTCATATACACCTAGGCTTGAGAACATTTGTCAGAGTGGTGAAAGAAAACATAAGGGAAGAGGTAAGATGAAAGGTTCAGAGGCAGAGTTCTGGCTCTTTTTGTTCCTTTTCCATTTTGTTTCCTGATCAGTCAAAATCAATGGTTGGTGATAGGATGAGGGGAGATTATCCTGGTAATTTCCTTAGAATATTTTTGATTTAAAATATAAATTCTGGTCTTGACATACTAATGATAAGTTCTAATTATTCTTCTCTAAAGTTAACTGCATCATTCTATAGATATGCGTTTTACCAGAGAGAATGCAGTTTTATACCAAACATTTTAGTATCAATAGGCATAGTGGTCTTATCTCTAACCAATGCTGTGATAAAATTGGAGAGGAAACTTCAGACACCTATATGTCAACTACTACACATTTGCTTATATTTTTCAAACTTCTGACTTCATATTTCTGGGCTGAAAGATTTGTGAAAAGATCACCTCCTAATAACATAAACAGACACACACAAACATACACATGCAGTATCCATTACATAGTAGCCGTGGTGCCAACTCTTGGTAGGAAGTTAAGAAAATGATTTTCCCTACATGTGCTGCCAGTATGAGCAGGCATCCATGCATATATGTGGTTTCCCTTTAATGGTCACAAACTTTAGTCTAATTTCTTAGGTGAGTGAGATGCTAATCAAGCAGTTGAAGACAGAGAGCCTAGTGAAAATAATCAAATGTGAATTTGTCCAGGGGGACTCTCGACTTTGAAGAGGGAGAGAAGAAATTGTCACGTTGATTCCACTGGAGACAGCCTTCCTGTTACTAAGCGGCCCCTGGGGATTCACTACCTGATTTGCTCTTCGTCAGGTTGGCATCTCAGTGACAAGGCAATTGTAATTAGAATGAATAAAATGAGAGATGTGCCAACTCTCTGCTTATAATTCAGACTGTGACATTAAAGAAACATTGCAGTTTTATTATATTTAAAAAAAAATTTAAGGAGTTACAAACAGCTAGTAGGACTTTGCCTACTAGGATTCCTTCCATAAAACTCAGAAGAATCTTGCTAAAGAAAGAAAAATATGATGTGCTTGTTGTACTCCAGATGGTTATATCTTACCTTTTGGGATTTTAGAATGTGTTTGGAAATTGTTTTATTTTTTCATGCTTGTTCTTGCAATGTGCAGGCAATAAAGATTAGGGGTAAAGAGGAGATGTAAAGAAGATTCCTGCTACCCTATTGTTTCTAAGCTCACTGCTGCTGGGAAAGAGTTGGATAAAGATAATCTGGGCTGCAATAATAAAAACTGTTGCCACTTGAATATGATGAAGGACTTGTAAAGGGATAGTGGCAGAGCCCGACTGATTTTCGAACTGGGCCTTGACTCAGCAGAGATCTTGAACATAATCTGAGAAACTTCTGACAAGACACGTTTTGATTTCTCTTCTCCTTCTATTGAAGACTGGGGAATCACTTAGAATTCTGATGAGATTCCAGTAGGTGATTTATTAATTAGAATCTTGGGGACACTTGAAATCTTAAAATGATAAAAAGCCATTATGCTGAAATGTTTAGCTCCTCTTGTCTCACGTCTAATCTGATTTCTTCGTGGAGACGGTGAAGAATTTCCCAATCTTTTTTCGCTATCATATTTGGAGATAAAATGTACTATTTCTCCTCTGCAAAATAAGATTCTCATTTATCACAATTGTACTCAGACTTTTCTTTTTCTCATAGTCCATCTATGCTATGCTCTTGTGCAACTCTGTTCTCATGGGTTTGTTTCCCTTCCTTTCCTCTTTGTCAAATTCTAACCACCTTTAAAGATCAATACAGCCCCCATCCATTCCTGTTTTAAACACGTGTCTAGGTATATACCTGAAAATTTAGAAGAAAAGTATGAGCTGTGGAATCAGCACATGGATGGTATTTGAAATAATGAGACAAGATAAGAGTACCAGACAGAAATAGGCTTTGACTAAAACACTGCTTGTCATAATTGTGATTCTGCTATTTCTTGTCTAGACTAGAACTTCTCTATCTTTTTAGATTCACCACCGCATTTGAAGGCTACATAAACATATGGCACACCGTTGCTTGGTTTACATGTTTCCCAATAATTTCATTGTTCCTCTAATCAAGTCAATTGATATTATGACCAAACATGAGCTATGAAGTTCTGGTATGTATCCAAGTAGTATGGTGGCTGTTTTTGGTCACCACTTCCTCTTTGTGAAAGTCAACCACTTTTCTTATTGGCACTCGACATGGATTGCTATTTGTAGACACAGTCAATCACACTACTGAAAGGTGCCTTCATGATGCAACATTTTATCTCAGGCAGTAAGTCAATCACCTGCCACACAGACTCAAAGGCATTTGCTTGCCCAGATGTAATAAAAGAGGTTTCATCAATGTCATTATTATTTTTTCCAACAATTGATATTACTCCTTTATATTAATACAAAGCATAAGCAAACAGAAACAAAAAAATATTTAATCTTAGACAATATTTTTAATAAGCAGTCTTTCTGCCTTCTTAAATAGGTAACTATGAGAATAATTTCATGCTTTCTTGCTGTCTCAGAGTCAATGATGTAGACTAAACTATGGTTCTAGGTGGTCCAACTCTGTAGACCTGTCACTCTGGTAATGGCCTGTATTCTGCATTCAAGGCACTTTTATCTCATGCTAATAGTTCTACCACATTTCTTTGCTATTTGCTGTTACCCATCAGTCCTTGTCTTTATCAGTATATCTTCTCTGTTTCTAATCTGCTCCCTTATTTTATACACAATTGTAAGGGCCTGAGGAGGCTGTATGCCTCTTTTATTCACCAGAGCTAAGGGTATGGCTGTTTTCCTTGGTGTTAAAAATCTTTGGTTGTTTAAAAAGTTTTGTTTCATTTTGTTGCTTTTTTGTTTGTCTGTTTCCCCTTTTATAGATTCTTCTGGAATGCCAATACAGAAGAGCTGAGGTTGTCAGTAATTATCTGTCAATAAGTGGACCATTGTTATAACTGATACAAACGTAAGCTTTAGCACTTTTCAAGAGACTTTTGTATGTTATCATGTGGTATATGAAACAACGTAGATGCAAGAAAATACATTCTGAAAAGTAAGTTCCTATTTAGAACAACATGAATCTACAATGTAGCCTATCAACATCTCCATGGAAAGTAAACTTTCATTTTGCATAGGATAGTTTCCTACATCTAAGGGTTATGTTTGAAGCAAAATTTCCCAAACAATACTCTTTCAAGTAATCAGTGCTTATATGATCATGAGATTTATCATACTCTTAATTACAGTTTTTCACCAAATACATCTCTTATTTATCAAATGTGATAGTAAAACCTATAAAACAGGCTACAGTGAGCGAGAACATGACTTCAGATAGTTGCCACCCTAACAGTCAGTCATGTGATTTAGGCACATAATTGTTTATTTAAGTTTCAGTTTTCTAATCTCTCATATGGGGGTGGGGGGAGGCATAAGAAATACAACCTCATCAAGTTAAAATTAAGGCTGTCCATAGCTACTGTTCATGAAGCACAGGTTAATGCCTGACCCATAATCGTGCCTAGTATTATTTAGTTGGACACATTCATTTTATAATAAAGGAATTTGGATCCCAGAGTAATAAAGTAACCCCCACCTGTTTCTTACTTTTCTTAAAACTAGGTGTTTTGCATACATTATTTCCTTTAATTCTCACAATCTGTAATATATGCTAATATCCTATTTTTAAGGGTGATGAATGAGGCTCAGAAAAAAATGTATATAACTTACCAAAACCACACATCTTAAGTTGAAGACTTATAATTCAAAGTCAAAGCTTTATATACAATTCAAAGTCGACTAGGCTCCATCTGCCACAACAAGTAGAGTCTTTCCTATCATGCTGCCTAACATTCTAACTTTTTAGAACTACAGAGAGGAGAAGTATCAAGGGAATGTACCAGGATTTTGGATAAGAAGGAGAACAATTTTACCTCTGCCCCTTTCTGAGGAGAACATCTTCAAAATGAATAATAAGGTTTTTAGGTATCAGAAGAAACTATAGATTCCAATATTTAGCCATCAAGCAAAAAAGTAGAACTACTTGCTTCCTATATCAAGTGTGTCTCCTCCTACCCACAGCTAGATTCTCACTATTTAATGGGATTAGAAGGAGTAGGTATATAGAGCAATTCTGTAAGGACACAAAGAGATTATTATATTAAAACATATTAAACATCATTTTGGCAACTTATATATCCAAATATATGCACAATATACCAACATGTCACTCCCTCCACCATGGTAACTAGGACGATTTCTGACTGGATTCTCAGAGCCCCCACGTTTATGTACTTCATAGAAATACATTAAGAGAAGGCAGAGGTAAACATACACAAGCATGATGTACAAAACAATCCAAACCCTATTTACGAATACGCTATGCATTTAACTGAGAAAATGGGAAATGGAGAAGGCAATATCAGATCACATCTGAAAGACATGGGTGATGGGGCATTGCAATATGTTTCAATTGAGATTCCAGGTACTTTGGTTTTGAAAATTGCAGTACAAAATGTGCCACTGAATTGGAAGGGTTTCATCCTTCCTGATACATTTTCACTGAACCCCAGTCACACGTATCTGACTTTAATATTCCAGCCATCTACTGCTGTCACTTCTTGGCAGGTGCAGTTGCCAACCCCATTCACAGAGGAGGGAAAATAAGCAGACAAAATCACTGGGTAGGATGTGTATCAGAAACTGTATCATCAGGCCCTGGACCTCTAACTCTTCCTGGATGATACTAAGTGGAAGATAGTAAGAAAAACGAGGAAAGAAGCAAAACACAGACCAATACTTCCAACAACTTATATTCTGTTTAAATTGTGCTTTCCTTAATTATGAACTTTCTCATCAGTATTTCTGAATAATTGTAATTGTTTCCCCCCTAAGCTATCAACATGTAAACTTACAGATGGTACTAACCTCTCCAGTGCCTTTTTCATTGCACTGAACTTCTGGTGCCTCTGGAGGAGTCTGGCTTATGGCTTTGTTTTGCCACTAATGAGACTCTTTTCCTTTCTTCTCCACAGTAAATGTTTCTTCTCTCACCCCTTCATCCCCTACCCTGCTATGGTGTGTTAGTTTTGAATAGTATGTGCTATATCCTGTGAATTCCTAGCCCTGTCCCCAGCAAGATCAACATTTGCTAAATCCAGGTGATCCTTTATAAGTATCAAGAATACCTGGTGGGGAGCGGGGTGGGGAGGACACCTCTTCATGAAGCTTGCATATTCCTCTCATTGATTTCTTACCATAGTCCGATGTTGAACAAGTTGCAGAATTAATTAGTCAATTAAAGATTCAGCACCTAGTGCATACTCTGTGTTGCCTGGTACTCTGCAAAGTATGAAATTGTTAAAGAAGATGGCTCCCTTATTCAGGTAATTTATCTATTGTGGCGATAAATCTTGTACACATTAAAGATCAAATATATAGTTACTTGAGTTGAATTACAACTTGACAGTGATATAAATAATAAAGTTAGTCGCTAGTTCCCAAATTGGAGTTACTACATTTTGAACTATGAGTTTGCAGGAGGGAGGTGTCACCTTTAGTTGGGTAGGTAGTAAAATTTAAAGATGAATTAAGTTAGAAGTCAACATTATGTTTAAAATATGATCTGTAATTATAACCTACGGGGATTCAACAATCTTTCCTCAAATCACTTTTAGGTCCTTTGTGACTTTTGTTTTATTTACAATTGTCTTCATTGTTTTTCTCCCTTTTGTTTCTATGGGCAGCATTCATTTTAACTGTACTTTAAAGAAACCTAGTATTTTAAACATAAATAATTAGTAAAATAAAGCAATACATTATTTTATATATTCAATGATGCAAAAACAAAGAATTACTCTACTGGCATTCTTTATGTTTTAGAATAATGCAATGTCTCACGTCCCTTCCTAACTTTGCAAAGGAGAAGTGTGAATTCGTGAGATCAGTTGAATAGCGGTCAGATATCACCAGATATAAAAGCGACGTCTGATGTATGGGAAAGAAAATGAATAAAAACAAATTCAACAAAGTCTCAGGTTACAAAATTAATGTACAGAAATCAGTAGCATTCCTATACACCAACAACAGTTAAACTGAGAACAAAATCAAAGACTCAGTACCCTCTGCAATAGCAGCAAAGAAAATAAAATACCTAGGAATATATTTAACTAAGGAGGTGAAAGACCTCTACAGTGAGAACTATGAAACACTGAGGAAGGAAATAGCAGAGGATGTAAACAGGTGAAAAGCCATACCATGTTCATGGGTTGGCAGAATCAACATTGTTAAAATGTCTATACTACCCAAAGTGACCTATAGATTCAATGAAATCCCTATTAAAATATCAATATTATTTTTTGCAGATCTAGAAAAAAATAATTCTACTCTTTGTATGGAACCAGAGAAGACCCCACATAGCCAAAGCAATCTTAAGCAAAAAGAACAAATTGGAAGGCATCAATTTACCAGACTTCAAGCTATATTACAAGGCTATAGTAACTAAAAGAACACGGTACTGGAACAAGAACAGAGATATAGATGAATGAAACAGAACTGTGAACCCAGATATAAAACCATCCTCGTATAGCCATCTAATGTTTGACAAAGCCAACAAAAACATACACTGGGGGAAAGAATCCTCATTCAATAAATGGTGCTAGGAAAATTGGATAGCCACAAGTAGAAGACTGAAACAGGATCTGTACCTCTCACATGAGCTCTCACAAAGATCAACTCATGGTGGATAATAGACTTAAACCTAAGGCATGAAACTGTAAGAGTTCTAGAAGAAAATGTTGTAAAAATCCTTATAGACACTGGCCTAGGAAAGGATTTATGAAGACAATCCCAAAGGCAATCATAGCAACAACAAAAATAAACATGTGGGACCTGATCAAATTTAAAAGCTTCTGCACAGCCAAGGAAACTATCACGAGAGCAAATAACCTACAGAATGGGAGTAAACATTCGCATGCTACACATCCAATAAAGGGCTGATAACTAGAATCTATATAAAACTCAGGAAAATCAGCAAGAAACAAATCAAACAGCCCTGTCAAAAAGTGAGCAAAGGACATGAACAGAAGCTTTTCAAAAGAAGACAGAGTAATGGCCAAAAACATATGAAAAAATTCTCAACATGTCTAATCATCAGGGAAATGCAAATCAAAACCACATATCTCATTAGATATCACTTAACTGGTGAGAATGGCTTTTATAAAAAAGTCCCAAAACAATAAATGTCGGCATGGATGTGGAGAGATAGAAACACTCATACAATGCTGGTGAGACTGCAAATTAGTACAACTTCTGTGGAAAGTAATATGGAGATATCTCAAAGAGCTACTGGTAGAACTACCATTTGATCCAGCAATCCCATTATTGGGCATCTACCCAAAGGAAAAAGAAGACATTCTATAAAAAAGACATCAGCACTAGAACGTTTATAGCAGCACAATTCACAATTGCGAAGATGTGGAAACAATCCAAGTGTCCTTCAATACATGAGTGGATTAATCAAATGGAGTTCTATTCACCATGGAGTTCTATTCAGCCACAAAAAACAATGGTGATCTAGCACCTCTTGTATTATCCTGGATAGAGCTGGAGCCCATTCTACTAAGTATCACAAGAATGGAAAAACAAGCATCACATATTTTCACCATGATGTTGGTATTAACTGATCAATGCTTATGTGCACATGTAGTAGTAACATTCATTGAGTGTAGGGCAGGTGGGAGTGGGGAGGAGGGGATGGGTATATTCACACCTAATGGGTGCAGTGTGCACCATCCGGGGGATGGACACGCTTTATGCTCTGACTCGGGTGGGGCAAAGGCAATATATGTAACCTACACATTTGTACCCCTGTCATATGCCAAAATAAAAAAAAAAATACAAGAAAATATCAGTATCTCAATTCCCAAGTCAGTAAAAGCACTTACAAGATTACAATACTCAATACAACTTTGCCTCCATCTTTGGACTCAATAAACACAAGTTTTATCCATGGACATACTTTCCTTAATTCATAAGAAAAGTGCACAAAATAAAAGCAAACATTATGCAGGAATTTTTTATTTATAATAACCAACTTATCTGTGATGACTGAGCCCAACAAAGAAGTATGACCTTTCATTTTCCTTTTCTATAGAAATCAACTACACTCAATTCTCTTTAAATGACAGCATGCAGTTAGTTTCATTTCAGTTTTTTCTGGGAAATTCTGAATTCTTAACTCTGAAGTCCCTTGCACTTTCTTCATTTGTGGAACAAATTGCATTATAAAACTAGCACCTTTGGTTGCCTGCTAGTTCCTAACAGGAACTGGTGGCTGGAAACTAAGAAAGAAAATCAAATCTGCATCCTTTGAGGGTCCGGTGGGCCATAGGAGTCTAAGGGTTCATTAGTGATTCCATCACTTCCATCCATCATTCTCTGTGCACCATGGCATGCACACCCACCAAGAGAACTTTAAAATAAGAAATAAAACACAATGAACTCACATTCAATTAATATTACTCATATTATTAATCCTTGCTAGTGCAGGGCTTATCAGGAGATAATTGACCTTGTCAGTGTTTGAGCCTGCTGCATTGCTGTAGGATCTCTCATTCCCATCATGCTTAATTAGAAGGCAATAAAACCAAAAAAAAGAGGGTTTTTCTTCTTCCTACTTAACCATGAAATGTCCACTTTCCTCCTGCATCCCCTCTCCAGAAAGGGAATGAGAAAAAGTGAATATCATTGACGTATAATCTTCTCAATTAATAAAGTGAAACTAAAGTCATTGCTCCTCAGGGCATGCCAAATGCACCTGTCTGCAGAATCGGATGACTGATGTCCCTTACGTGCCCAGACTCTTCTTTCTTTCTCTGTGCATTTAAAGAAAACATGATTTTAATTTTACTATGAAGTAGGCACAGGTGGAGAGGAAGGAGTCTTTTTGATTTACTATCATGTAAAAAGAGATGTGTTATGACACCTGATCAACTTGACATCAGACTTGGTATCTTTTCCCTTTTTCAAATTTTATAAGAATTAATTGTCCCAGGTGATGGCCTCTCTTTGATTTTGCTGCTATTTCACATTTAATAGGCAGCTCTTGAATTCCTCCTTTTTAAATTTTCTTATTGTAGAATTTGTTAGATGACCACCTATGGAGCGTGGGGTAAATGAAGTTCATGTTTCAAGACCAGGATTCAACAAAAATGACCACTAAGGGCATTTTGAATGAGAAAGTCTATGATTAATTTTAAGGGTGAGGGGGCAAATGTTTTGGAGCAGATGAAGAATAGATCTCTCTGCTCAAAGTGGAGATTCCAAACATAGGTCTTCAAATAATAGACAATCAATCCAAAGATGTTTCTTATGCCTGCTCCTATGCCTATCTCTGAGTAGGCACTATGAGGCATTTCAACCCAAACAGCTTACATTCTGAAAGAGACAGGACAGCCTCAGTGAAAATTACACACACACACATGCACCCAGGCACACACATTTGGTATTGGAATACATGAGAAAATGTTTGCCTCAGGGTGGGTGAGCATGCTTTTTGTGGAGTATGATTTCAACAATGGACAACTAACTTCTTAATTTTTGTTTGATCATGTATTTTATTATGCAATTCCCTGGTCACACAAAGACTTCCAGTAAAACCTAAAAATAGGTGTCAGTGGGAAGTCTGAACAGTCTTAATTCTTCAACATGTGCATATCTCATATTTACTATCTACAGCTATATAATTGAAAGCTCACTGAAAATGCATAATCCACTTCCTTTGTGTATTAACTAAAAACAAAGAGAGATTATTAAACAGTAACGATTATCATTATAAGTCTTTTACTGTGTATCTTATACACATAGGAGTTTCTTTCCTATTATGGCTGGTGTGCAAGAAGAGTATGCCATTTAACACAATAGATATTTAGTGAGTATCCCCTTTGTGGCCAATTTTATGATTTTTTTTTCCTCTGGCCTGGTCAATTGTGATTATTTTGGGATAAACAAGTTTAAAATCAATGCCTTGGATTACAAAGCATAATAAAAGATGGACAAGGAAAAATGCTTGATCTGTCACAATTAGTGTTGGAAGTAATCGTGTCCATGTCAAAGGCTAGGAAATTGAAGAATTTAACAGGGTTCCCTGGTAAGTACAAGGAATATTGTGCCTTTAGGCTAAATGTTCTCAAATCAGCCTACTTCCACCCTATCTGTCTTGGCTAACTCCCATGAATTTAAAAGATCTTCTTTGAGAGACAATGAGGTGGCCTCTCATAGTGATGTGTTTTCTGGGAGGGCAATATTTTCAAAGTATCATTTTTTTACACTCAAAAATATTTATTGAGTTCTGGCTATGTTCCAACACTTTTTCAGTTTCCATGGTTACGTTACAAATAAAACAAAATTGTGCCCTCATACAGCTTATTTCCTAGTGAAGAGAGAAAGAAACAAATAGAAGAAGTAAATAATTGCAGTGTTAGTCCTCAGGCTTCTCTGTCCACCCACTGTTGCTTCCTGGAATTGGGCCAGTGCTAAGTTTCTAGGAGCCCTAACTTTCTAAAGTCATTTCATGTCAAGATGAGGAAAAAAAAATCAAGCAAATAAACCTCTAATGTAGAAAATTCACAAGAGGATACAGAGGAAAAAATGCTTAAATATGTTCAGTGTATGAAATAAAATATTCAAATATCTGAATGTACCAATAAGATGATAAGTGCTGTACAAACAATAAAAAGGGGATAGGATGCTAGGGTTAAGATAATTAGGACATATTCCTTGGGGAAGATATGGTTTGGAACCCAGACCAATGTAACCTTTTCCTTCCCCAAAGATGTTTTCAAGGCCCTGTGATGCCCACACAGTCTTCTTACTTCCATTTGGGGGGGAATCTTTCCTCCCAGATCAGGGTGTCTCTTGAGAGAGTGGTGGCCCTAGTATATGTCAAGGTCTGAATGAGGCCAAATCCTGAGAAGGAGCCCATAGCTGGAGGAAAAGAGGTGTACGCTTTGCTTTTAACAACTTTGCAAAACCCCAGCCCTGCCAGGATGTTCACAGAAGGTGAGAAATTTAGGTACAAAACCACCAAGGGAAAACTTAATAACAAAAGTGTTCCTCAGGCCTGTACAACTCCCATAGAATCTGATGCCCACCTCTGCTGAGGCTGCTGGCCTCAGTTTCCCCCACAAGTTCACACTGGATTTGCCTACATACCCTAACCGCGTTCATGACATTTTCAGATATTACAAACCATGTTCTCATACTAGCTCAAATACCACTCGTAAATAATTGGAGCTGGGCTTGTTTTTCCAGTTCTTCTTATGCTATTTCATCAGCCCTGATTCCTGGAGCTGCAAATGGACACTTACTGCTGGCCCATATGTGTACACACTTGATATTGGTTCTGCTTCACAGGCTGTTCTAAAAGGTCTGTCATGCTGAACACTATGGCCTTCCTGGTTCTGCTTGTAACTTGCTTTCCCTGCTGGGAACTCATAAAAAGCTACTGCATCAGTGCTACTGAATCCAGTTATTTTTTATTACCTCATTATTATTATTATTGATTATTATGACTTAAAATTTATTGAGTGCAAACAATATGCTATCTGCTATTAGAGGCAGCATCAGATGACCATGTTTTTAACAATACTACACAGGACTTCTTGAACAGGGTTTCAGGTCATGATTAACTCGATGTCATCAACATATTCACCAGGCAGGAAACCCCTATGACCATTTCAAATACATGGCCATTCTAAAGATTTACCCAAGTGTTTGCAACAAGAAAGTCACTGCTTCCTGGGGGATCCAGGGAAAGTCAATCTTAAGTCCTGATCCATTTTTAAAAATCATCAAAGGTAGAAAAGAGGGAAGAGGGGCATTATTCATGGAATTTGATATATATTGCAGAATATATTTTGTTTCACAATATTTTATTTTTCTGATTGCAAAAGTAATGCTTCTTGTCAAAAATTTGGAAATACAAGTCATGTATAATTATGTTGGCAAAAAAGAACTAAGTTAATATTTACATATATTTACCTTTAAAAGTATAAACACATATGTACATACACATACATGAATAAATCAAGATTAGATAGTGCTGCATTTGTGATTTTAAATATTCTTTTATTTTTTGCCTACTGATGTATTGTGAATCTTTTAATATCATTAACTATTCTTTGAAAAATCATATTAGTAAAAGCACAAGCATGTATCAGAATGTAAATAGTCAACCTCTTTCTGTTAGATATTGAAGTCATTTCAAAATTGTGTGCTACTATAGATGAATCTCTGATAAACATTCTCATCTACCATGCCATGCTTTTATATATTGCATATCCTGGGCTGAATTTCTAGGATTGAAATAATACATTGACACGTTTCTTCTATAAGGAATCCGTGTTTGGACCTCCCCAAAGGGATATGAGAGTCACTGTTTCCCCTAGCCTTACCAAGGTTGAGTCCTAGACTTTAAAAGCTAAGAAGGACTTCAGAATTTCAATGCCACCTCTTTCATTTTACGGACTTTATTAATTAGAGTTAAGTGACTTGTGAGGTCACACCAAGCCAAAGCCCAAAGAGTCACTATGTCTTATAATAAAGAGCTTTCCCCTCTTGCCTGAGTTTAACACTTGGATCCAGTAATTACTCCCATGTGACACCGGGAAAATTACTTAACTCATTTGTGTCTCAGTTTTCTGATCATTAATTCCTAAGTTGTTTTGGGAACTAAATAATAAGTTAAAAGTGATAAGCATGTAAATGTTGTAAGCATCAAAGAGTTGATGATGGGGTGAATTGTTAGTATGATGTGTTATTAAAGTATTAGTGATTATTATTTAGAAGATGAGAGACAGTGTCTTTCTATTATGATGTCTAGGAAGTCGGGCTGAGACAATGGACTCTCTACATTTAAAGTTACCCTTCCACTTTTGGACATGGTCTGTCTTGATGAATTTGTAATTTATTCTCTTTCTTGGCTTTCTAAACAAGTATTAAATGACCCTTAAATATTAAATGCTCAGAAGAGTGCCTGGCACATCAGTTCAAAATATTTAGCTATCATTAATATAGGCCAAGATTTCTGTTATGCAAACTTATGTCCAACTTGTAAAAGGCACCACAAGAACTAGGATTTACTGCTTAGAAAGCACTGTTCTCTGAGGATATTACATGGAAAGGATAAGAGGGGAGCAGCCAGGGACACCGTCCATGGACACCTTAGCTGCCCTTCCTCTCTGCTCTTTCACACTTCTCTGTCACTTTGTTTATTTTTGCATGTTTTCATTCTGTGTACTGGTTGCTGCACAAATATTATCATTACCATTATTACCACTGTTTTGTTTTACTTTGTTTTCTAAGTAACTCTCAAAAACATAACCGTTGGCCTCAATTTATGGCCATACCGTTTGCTAAAATTTAGACATTTTATACATCCAAAAAAAGTCATGGATTCTGTCTCACATCTTTCCTCCAAAGTAAATCTAAATTATCAGAATGCAAATCCATGTACGCCACATATGAATCTTCCCCGTTCCCCAGTGCACGCACACATTGCAGGTCAGGTCACTGGCTCAGTTAGCATATGCGATAGCTCAGGTATGGAGCTTTGAGACAGATCTGAAAGGCAACATGCCCCCAGAATATTGTCTACCTTAGGAGAAACCCTGCTCCTTGAGCTGCCTTATCTGAACCCCCTCTGCCCCTCTGCTAGCAATGCCCCATGGTTCAGGCCTTTGCTGATCTTTCACCTCATAAATATTTTTGCCTGACCTTGTTTCCCATTGTCTCATGGTTCTTCCCTTTGTCAGGGAAAAACTGATCATCTAATTAGTAATAAGATAATAATGTCTAACAATACATTTGCATTTTAATAAGAAACATTAATGTCTTAACTAAAAGGGATATCTAATGATGGACATTTTGTAATTTTAGCAGAGAGGTAGAAGAGATATATTTGAATAGAGAACCACCTGACTGCTCTCAAATTACAATCTTACATGATTAGACACGTGTTGCATAGAGCCAGAGGATAAACAAAGTCAAGTCAGAATCTCCCAGAGACTCCTGGCTTTATATAACACATGCTTAATAATGAAGAACTTTTTATTCTATCCTTTTCTGGCCACAGGTACAGCAGGCCCAGAGAGCAGCTGCTGATGTGAGTCATTACTCGTAGTAAAGAGCATGACCTTCCCACCACCTGAAAATAAAGGAATTCAGATTTTTGGAAATCAAGGTTGAAAAAACTACCTACCTGTGATTCATATTTTTGCAGCTCTGTTATGGAAAGTCTGTGTATTTGGGCTATTTTTTATTATGAAAATTGCCAAGGAATTTCAGAGTATGTAAAAGAAAATATATTTTTAATAGGAACCAATTTTTTAACATTATAAATAATACTTTCTCTATCATTTTACTTGCCTCCTACTAGCACTGAGATCCAAGTGCTCATAAATATACACAATATTTCATAATCTTAAGAAATACAAATTACATTCCATTGTGGTTTAATGAAATGAAATTGTCTGGATTCTCTTCATATTTCCTTGGCTTTGTTTAGCCTGCTCCGTCTTAAGATAGAAATGTAATAAGATGATAATTATCTACTGAACGGTGAAAGGTGGATAACCAGATATAGGAAAAGGCAAACAAAGCAGGTAACGGATCTGTACAGCAATATGTAATCTCACACTGAACATGGGAATTGTATTGTTGTGCTGTCAAAATGCATTCAGTTCAAACACTATCCTCAGGAACTATACAACTGTAAATAAAATCAAATTGGAATAATTTAATCATCATAAAGCTTACTTTCCCATATCTCTTTCTTTGTGGAATATAGACAGATAAAGAGCATATCAAAGACTCACCTGGAGTCATCCCTGAGCATGGCAACTCACGTTGATCTCTAACCACTTTGACATCCTGGAGCATTCCATGCTTGCATTACATACCTGTCCCACGGAAAAAATGAGTTAGTATATAGTTTCTGCATTTTCACAAGGCTTGGGACAGTTCGGAAAAATACAGTCATTGTTTAATCATTTCTTCACTTATATTTTGGCCTCCTGATACTTTCATCTACAAATATTTTTTCTTGGAATTATCAAGAACTCAGTGAGATGGAGCCCCTGGAAAGTTGGGGTTTTGGTTAAAAAATATAGTGTGCATTGAAGACAGAGCTGATGATACTCTATAAGAAAGATACCTGCACCCGAATGTTTATAGCAGCACAATTCACAATTGCAAAGATGTGGAAACAACCCAAGTGTCCATCAATACATGAGTGGATTAATAAAATGTGGTATATGTATACCATGGAGTACTATTCAGCTTTAAGAAACAATGGTGATATAGCATCTCTTGTATACTCCTGGATAGAGCTGGAACGCATTCTACTAAGTGAGGTATCCCAAGAATGGAAAAACAAGCACCACATGTACTCACCATCAAATTGGTATTAACTGATCAACACATAAGTGCACATATACAAATAACATCTATTGGATGTTGGGCAGGGGGGAGGGGGGAGGGGGAAGAAGGGGACTGGTATACGTATACACAAAGAGTGCAATGCGCACCATCTGAGGGATGGACGCACTTGAAACTCGGACTTGGGGTGGAGGGCGCAAGGGCAACATACTTAACCTAAACATCTGTATTCCCATAATATGCTGAAATAAGAAAAAAAAAAGACAGAACTGATTAGCCAGTTGATTTATCCATTTTTCTTCCATCATTTATAAATTCATTTTGGTCAAAGAATCAAAATCTCTAATATTCTTCCTCTTGAAACACAGGGAAGGAATAATATCAGCAAAATGGCTGACTAGAGGTGCCTGTCACTCATCCCTCCTCAACAACAACAACAACAAAACCAAAACAGTGAATAAACAGCTGTATTTTGACTAGAATGTCTGAGGGAGAACACGGTAGTGAAGGGACTGTCGAGACCCTGTGGAACACAGAGCAGGGATGGCCACGTAGAAGGAGCGAGGCACCCTACTGGTGCCATTTAATTGCCTGCTATACTTCCCTATCCTTCCCCATTATCATATTTCCCTATTTCTATGTGACTTTGCATATCCTACCTGTCAACTGCAAAATCCAAAACTCTTATATAAAGACCTACCATGTCAAGTGGATTCTGGGAAGATGGTGGAGTTTACTAACATCTGTCTGCACAAGAAATCTGTCTCCGCACCTAGGCAATAATTGCATTGGCATAATATATCTGATGTAATTATTTTAAAACTCTGGATTCTATTGAAAGGATAGGATTTAAAGGGCTAAAACTCTTTTCCCTCACCCTCCATTTTTCTCATTTTTCCCTTTTGGGAGCCACACGTTAATGATAGGACATCCAAAGGCAGCTGCATATATGGGAAAAATTAGAAAGTGACTATGCATGCCTAGGAAAAGGTGTAGGTTTAGAAATAACCTGAAAAGACCATAAATTTATATCTCAGTTTATATCTTGGCACAGAGATAGCATACAAATTAAAAAAAAAATAGGCCCAGAGTGGTGGTTCACTCTTGTTATCCCAACACTTTGGGAGGCTGAGGCAGGGGAATCACTTGAGGCCAGGAGTTTGAAGCCAGCTTGGGCACCATAGTGAGACTCCATCTCTACAGGAAAGAAAAAAATGAAAAAAGAAAAAGAAATAGCCGGGAATGGTGGTATGTGCCTGGA
>NW_012155951.1:2525377-2526539 GCF_000956105.1 Propithecus coquereli | reverse complement strand
TGTCTTCGAACTGCAACATCCCCAAGTATCTTAATAATTATGATCCTGTGACCAATTTGATGCATGTTTACCAATTCTTAGAAGAACTTGGTTTCTGTACTAACTCAATGTTTCTTTAAATAATTGTCTTCCCAAGTCCAATTCAGGACCCTGGACATATCCCTTACACCCAATATGTACAATCCCATAACTTAAAGAGGGCTTTCAAAAATTAAAAATTTAATGTAATTAAATGATGGCAACATATCTTGTCAGTAATAGCACAGAAAAATTTGGTGACCCATTTGTGTTCCATATAGAATTAAAAGTAACAAATCCTCCTCACAAGAGCTGAGTCTTGCTGATAAAGGAGGATTCATTAAGAATTATGTAGCCACGCTCATGATGGAAGCCATGCAGAGGTACGGCTTAAGAGAAAAGGTTTTAACCGACCAGCTGGCATCTTAAAGAGAAAAAAAAAATTCTCTGTAGCAGAAAAAGGAAGAGGGAGCTACACTTCAGTGAAATCTTCAAGAAACCAGCTAGTATTTCAATAGTCTTTTTCTGAATAGGAATCGGTGGTCTCTCACACTGGTGTTTACCCCATCGTTTAGGTATGAAAGCCACCTTCCAGAGGTAGCCATGTGAAGGAGAAATAGAGATGGCAGAAGCTAGGCTGAGCACAAAGGAGCAACAGGAAACCCTTTAACTAAAGAATAAAAACACTCAATTGACTGTGGAAAAGAGAGAGGAGTGGCAGGTGAGTAGAAAGGGCAGGAGATGGATGGCTATGCCGTGAAAATAGTCAAATGATTGTCATCTACTTTAAATACTCAAATATGCCTTGTTCCTTTTTCCCTCTTGGATTTTGTTGTTGCACTAATTATGACTTGTACTGTTTTGTGCTCTTTCTGCCTCAGGGTACAATTCTTTGTTTGGCACCTTGTGATATGAGTGAGTTTTTATAGCTCTTATATTTATGTCTTGTCTTCACCACTAAATTGTTATATCTTTAAGGCAAGACATTAATCATTCATTCATTAAAATTACATATTAAAATTACATTAAAAAGTTTCATAAGGCACTCAGAGATCACACCATCTACTGGAGGAGAGGGAAAGATAGACTAATGATTTTAATACAATATAGTTAGATATAACAATTGAGAGGTTTTGCTATTTTT
>NW_012155951.1:2522958-2525251 GCF_000956105.1 Propithecus coquereli | reverse complement strand
ATAAAATGTAAACAAATTAGACTTCAAGACAAATTTTATAAAAATGTGTGTGAAAAGACAATATCAACAAAGTAAAAAGGCAACCCATAGAATGAGAGAAAATATTTTAAAACCATACATCTGGTAGAGGATTAATATACAGATTATATAGAAAATGTAAAATGTAATAACAAGAAAACCAAAACAATTTGATTCACGAGCAAAGGACTTGAATAGACATTTCTGCAAAGAAGATATACAAGCGATCATAAGCACACAAAAAGATGTTTGACATCACTAATCATTAGTGAAATATAAATAAAAACTACAATGAGATTCCACCTCATACCTGTTAGCATGGACACTATTTTTTTAAAAACAGAAAATGACAAATGTTGGGAAAATATGAAGAAATTGGAACCTTTGTGCATTGCTAGTGGGGATGTAAAATAGTACTGTGGTCACCATGTAGAACAGTATGGTAGGTCCTTCAAAAATTAAAAACAGAATTACTATATGATTCAGCAATTCCACTTCTGAGTACATACCCAAAATCATTGAAAGTAGGATTTTAAGAAGATATTTGTATGCCCATATTTGTAACAGCAATAATTCTAATAGCTGAAATGTGGAAGCAACCCACACATTCATTGAAGAATGAATGGATAAGCAAAATGTGGTATATACATAAATGGAATATGAATATTATTCATCATTAAAAAGGAAAGAAATTACGAAATATGCTACAACATGAATGAACTGGGAGGACACTTATGCTAAGTGAAATAAGCCAATCACAATAAGACAAATATTGTATAATTCCATTTATATGAGGCACTTAGAGCAATCAACATCATAGTGACATAAAATAGAATGGCAGTTGTCAGTGGCTAGGAGGAGGGGGAATGAGGAATTATTGTTAAATGGATATACAGCTTCAGTTTTATAAGATGAAAAGAGTTATGGAGATGGATGGTGGTGATGGCTGCACAAAATGAATATATTTTACTTTATCACAATTTTAAAATTTAGAAGAAAAAAATCCTGCCATGCCCTTGATTAATGCTTACTTTGAACAGCTCTAGTATTTATGATTTCCAACAGGCATTTCTTACCTCTGTCGGATTTTATCATGCATGTGAATTTTATCTCATCAATTAGATTATAAACTTCTGAAAATCAAGCTTTATGAGATTTTATAAACCTTAGATTAAGTGCCGTTTTGTTTTGAGTATATTAGTGAGTTTATTAATTTGATAAAAATTATACCTGTAGCTTGCGGAGAAGCTTAAGAAGTCCAAATTGTGCTTAAGTTTTATATACACCATTCTTTTTAATCATTATGATGATATTTTGAGATATTACCAATGCATATCCCCATCTAACAGATGGGCAAACCAAAACACAGAGAGGTACATAATTTTTTCAATATGAGTTAGCTGGTACAGAGATGTGAACTCAGCTCTGCCCAATAACAAAGTTGACATTCTAAATCATGATGCTACATTTAATAACATCATTAGCAATAATAGCTATTATGGTTGGCTGATGATTGACTCCAAAGATGTCATGTCCTAATCTCTGGAACCTGTAAATGCTACTTTATTTGGAAAAAGGATCCGTGCATATGTAATTAAGTGAAAGATCTTGAGATCAAGAGATCGTAGTGGATTATATGGTATGCCCTAAATGTAATCATGTATGTCCATATATAGAAAGGCACAGGGATATTTGACACACAACAGAAGAGAATTAGGCAACATGGCTACATGGAGTTATGCAGACAAAAGCCAGCATCTACCAAAAGTGGGAAGAGGTAAAGAAAGTATTTTCCCCTAGAACATACAGAGGAAGTATGCCCTTGTGGAAACCTTGATTTTTGACGAGTAATACTGATTTCAGGCTTCTGTGTTCTAGAACAGTGAGGGAATAAATTTATGATATTATAAGCTACCAAGTTTTTGGTAATTTTTTACAGCAGTCACAGGAAATGAACACAAATGTTATCTGTTGTGTACCTGCTTTGTGTCACTCCAGCAAGAGCATTAGAGTGCCCAAGGGTCCAAAGCCCAGGATGCAAATTCTCATGTGATCCAGGAAAGTCAGTAAAATACATGGATTTTTGTTGTTGGTTCAAAAATTACGCAAGTTTACATTTTCAACCATTTGAAATATGGTCGTAAAATTAAATCAATATTTAATTTTTCCATATTTTTCTACTTCCCAGACCATTCAATGTCTACAAGATAGTAGGTTTCATACCTCTTCTACACTTGATCCTTGGGAAGTATTTCCATTTGTGTGCCTTATATTT
>NW_012155951.1:2520199-2522727 GCF_000956105.1 Propithecus coquereli | reverse complement strand
ACATATATAGAACACTTTATGCAAAAACAATAGCATATACTTTCTTAAGTGCACATGGGATATTTTCTAGAATAGAACATAATGTTAAGTCAAAAATTAAGTCTCAATAGATTTAGAAAGATATGTATCATACAGAATTTCTTCTCTGACCAAAATGATGAAGTCAGAAGTCAATAACAGAAGTAAGAAGCAAAAGTCACAAATTCAATAACACAGCCTTCAGCAACAAAAAAAAAACGAAGAAAAAATCACAAGGAAAATTAAAACTTAGAGATGAATACTTAGAGACGAATAAAAACAAAAACACAAAATTCCAAACTTGTGGGACACAGGGAAAGCAGGACTAAGGAAATAATTTATAGCTATAAATATTTACATTAAAAAATTAAAATTGTCAATCTAACTTTATATCTTCAAGAGCTAGAGAAAAAAGAATAAACTAAAGCCAAATCTAGCAAAAGGAGAAAATAATAAGGATTAAAGCAGAGATAAACAAAACACATAATAGAAAAACAATAAAGAAAATCAATGAAAGCAAAAGTTGTTTCTTTAAAAACATCGACAATATTGACAAAACTTCAGCTAGATGGACTAAAGTAATGAGAGAAAATTCTCAAATTACTAAAGTCAGGCAGAAAAGGGTAGATATTACTACCACTCTACAGATATAAAAAGGATTATAAGAGAGTATTATGAACTATATACATCAACAAGTTGGATAACCTATATGAAATGAACAAATTCCTAAAAACACCAAATCTACTAAAACTAAAACACAAAGAAATAGAAAATATAATTAGACTTATGACTAGTAAGAGATTGAATCACTAACCCAAAATCTTTTGATCAAACCCCACCCCCCCAAAAAAAACCACAATACTACAGCAACAAAAAAATTTGGACCTGATAGATTCACTGGTGAATTCTTCTAAACATTTAAAGAACTAATACCAATCCTTTTCAAAAATTTCCAAAAAACTCAAGAGTAGGGAACACTTCCTAACTTATTCTATGAGGCTAACATTAACCTGATACTAAAGCCAGGTAAAGTCACTAACAGAAAACTATACACCAATATCCTTTATGCATATTGGTGAAAAAACCTCAACAAAGTACTAGCAAACTAACTTCAGCAGCATAGTAAAAATATTATACCCAATGATTAAGTCAACTTATTTCTACAGTGCAAGGATGGTTCAACATAGAAAACTCAATTAACATAAGATACCAAATAAATAGAATGAAAGGGAAAAAAGAAACATGTTCCTCTTCACTGATGCAAAAAAGAAAAAAAAGGTACATGACCAAATTCAACATACTTTCTTGATTAAAAACATTCAAAAATGAAGAATGAAAGGAAATTGCCTCCACATAATAAAAGCCATATATGAAAAACCCACAGTAAACTTCATAGTTAATGGTGAAAGATTGAAAGCTTTTTTCCTAAGATCAGCAACAAGGAAAGGATGTCTTTTGCCACTTCTATTTAACATAGTACTTGAAGTTCTAGCCAAAGCAATTAGGAAAGGAAAAGAAACTAAATGCATATAAATTGGGAAGAAAGGTGTAAAATTATCTCTGTTCTTAGGCAATATGATCTTCTATGTAGCAAACCCTCATCTGTAAAGATTACACACACACACGAAAAAAAATGTAAAACTAATAAGTGAATTTATCCAAGTAGCAGAATACAAATTCAACGTGAAAAATCAGTTGTATTTATATATACCAATAGCAAATAATTTGAAAAGGAAATTTTGAATCTATTTACAACAGCATAAAAAAGAATAAAATACTTATGAATTAATTTAACCAAGCAGATGAAAGACTTGTACAATGAAAATGAGAAAACATTGCTGAAAGACATTTAAAAAGACATAAATTACTGGAGACACATTCCGTGTTCATAGATTTGTAAGACTTACTGTTGTTGAGATATCAATACTACTTTAAGTGATCTACAGATTCAATACAATCCCTATCAAAATCCCAATGACAATTTTTGCAGAAGTAGGAAAACTGATCCTAAAATTCATATGGAATCTCAAGGGAACCTGAAACAATCTTAAAATATAAGAACACTTCATTATTTCAAAACTTACAATAGTAATCAGAACAGTTTGGTACTGGCATGAAGACAGACATATAGACCAATGGAATACGACAGAGAGCTCAAACATAAACACTCATATATATGGTCAAACGGTTCTTGACAAGGTTGCCAAAACCGTTTAATGGATAAAGGATTGTCTGTTCAACAGATGTTGCTAGGAAACTAGATATCTACATGCAAAAGAATGAACTTATACCTTTACCTAATATCATATATAAAAACTAACCTAAAATGTATCAAAAACTTAGATGTAAGACCTAAAACTGTAAAACTCCAGGAAGGAAATGAAGGACAAAATCTTCTTGATATTAAATTTGGCAATGATTTCTTGGATATGAGACCAAAGGTTCAGGAAACAAATAAAATGTAAACAAATTAGACTTCAAGACAAATTTTATAAAAATGTGTGTGAAAA
>NW_012155951.1:2517677-2520149 GCF_000956105.1 Propithecus coquereli | reverse complement strand
CTACAGGAAAGAAAAAAATGAAAAAAGAAAAAGAAATAGCCGGGAATGGTGGTATGTGCCTGGAATCCTAGTTACTTCAGAGGCTGAGGTGGTAGGATTATTTGAATCCAGGAGGTTACAGTGATCTATGATCTCATCACTGCATGCCAGCCTGGGTCTCAGAGCAAGACAGTGTCTCTAAACAAACAAACAAACAAACAAAGAAACAAATAAAAGCAATGCAACATTGCAAACCCTGGGGAAGGGGGAGAATTACTACACTATTCAATTCAAATGTCCAGTTTTCCATAAAAAAAGCACAAGGCATACAAAGTAACAGGAAAATATGGCCCATTCAATGGAAAAGAAAAAAATCAGTAGAAATTGTCCTTTAAAAGGACTTATGGCAGATCTACTGGACAGAGACTTTTAAACAACTATGATAAAGATGCTCAAATATCTACATAAAAAGATATGAAGAGACTCACGAAAATAATGTAAAAACAAAATGGAAATAGTGATAAAGAGATAGAAAACCAAAAGCAAAACTAAAAGGAAATTCTGGAGTTGAAAAGTACAATTATGATGAAAAATTTTCTAGAGAAATTCAAAGGAAAGTTCAAATAGGCAAAAGAAAGAATCAGCAAATTTAAAAATAAGACTGAAAATTATTGAATCTGAGAAACAGAGAAAAAAGATTGAAGAAAAGTGAACAGAATCTAAGGGACCTATGAGACACCATCAAGTGGATCAACTTATGCTTTGTAAAAGTGCTAGAAAAGGAAGATAGAAGATGACAGGAAGCCTATTTGAAGAAACAATGATTGAAAACATTCCAAATTTGATGGAAGATATGAGCATAAATATCTAAGAAGCTCAATGAATTCAAGTAAGCTGAACTCAAAGAGATCTATACTGAGACTCATTGTAATCAATCTTTTGAAAAGCAAAGGCAAAGAAAGAATCTTGTAAGTAGCAAGAGAGTAGTGGCTCATTACACTCATGGGATACTCAATAAAATTTTCAGGTTTCTCATTATAAATTTTAGAGTCCAGAATGCAGTAGGACAATGTCATCATTTGGAATTTATGGAAGATTGGTTTCATTAACTCCCATGGATACCAAAATCTGTGGATGCACAAGTCCCTCATATAAAATGGTATAGTGTTTGCATATAACCTATGTGCAGTCACCCATGTATTTCAAATAACCTTTAGATTACTTATAATGCCTAATATAATGTAAATACTATGTTAAGAGTTGTTATATTATATTGTTTAGGGAATAAATAATAAGAAAAAATGTCTATACATGTCCAGTACAGATACTTTTTGTTTTTAATATTTTGATACACAGTTTGTTCAATCCACAGATGCAGAACCCATAGATATGGGGGGTCTATGGTATATTCAAAGTGCTAAAAGAAAATATAAATAACTGACAACTAAGAAGTCTATATCCAGCAAAACTATTCTTTAAGAGTGATGGGGAAATTAAGGCATTCACAGATAAAGAGAAGCGGAGGGATTTTGTTACTACTAGACTTATCCTACAAGACATGCTCAACGAAATTCTGCAAGGTAAAATAAGAGGACACAAAGTAGTAACTTGATGCTTTATGAAGACATAAATGTCTTACAAAGATAAACAGATGGGCAATTATAAAAGCTAGTATTATTGTAAGTTAAGTTTGATTTGTAACTTCATATTTTGTTTTCTACATAATTTAAGTGATTAATACATGTAAAATAATTATTTTAGGAGCATACAATGTACAAAGATGTAATTTTACGACATCAACAAATGAAAATGAGTGGAGATGGAGATTAAATGAGCATAATTTTAGGCTATTGAAGTTAAGCTGGTATAAATCCAAATTACTGTTATAACTTTAGGATGATGACTGTGATCCCTATGGTAACAACAAAGAAAAATAGTTATAGAACACACACAAAAGGAAATGAGAAAAGAATCTAAACATTCACTACAAAAAATCAACTGAATAAAGAAGACAATAATGCAGGAAATGAGGGATGTAAAATTCTAAAGCATGTACAAAACACATAGCAAAATGGCATAAGTAAGCCCCACCACAGCAGTAGTTACTATAAATGTAAGTGGTTAAACTCTCCAATTGAAAGACAGAAATTGGAAGAATGAATTAAAAAACATGATCCAACTGTATGCTGTCTAAAAAATACTCACTTTAGATCTAAAAATACAGATAGATTAAAAGTGAAAGAATGGAAAAAAGACATTTCATGTAAATAGTATCCAAAAAAGAGTAGAGGTGGATATACTAATTCTTTACAAAAAGACTTTAAATCCAAAAAGTTTATAAGACATAAAGGATAATATTACATATTAAAAAAAGCTTCAAGACAGCAGAAATATATAAAAATTATAAACATTTATGCATCTAATGACAGATCATCAAGCTATATCAAGGAAAAAATTACAGAATTAAAGGAAGAAATCAATAGTTCTACAATA
>NW_012155951.1:2508397-2509556 GCF_000956105.1 Propithecus coquereli | reverse complement strand
GTTTGAGAAGTTCCATTCTGGTGATTTTAATCTTGAAAATGAGCCACATGAGCACGAGCAACCTGAGACCAAGGTGGATAATGACAAGCTGAAAGCCGTGGTAGAAGTGAATCCATCTCAACCTATGCGTGAATTAGCAGCAAGGTTTAATGTTACTATTCCAATAATATTAGACCATTTGAAACAAATTGGCAAGGTAAAGAAGCTGGATATATGGGTTCTGCATGAATTAAGTGATCATCAGAAAAGACATTGTCTCCAAGCTTACCTTTCTTTGCTGTTATGACAAAAGATGAACGATTTCTATACCATATTATTACTGTGATGAAAAATGGATTCTTTTTGACAATTGCAAGCATTCAGCACAATGGTTAGATGAAGACGAAGTGCTGAAACACGGTCTGAAAATGAATATTCATCAACAAAAGCTAATGGTGTCTGTTAGGTGGTCCAGCACTGGTATTATCCACTACAGCTTCATGAACCTGGGGTCAATCAATTACAGCGGATATCTACTGCAACCAACTAGGCGATGAGAATGCTTGCAACTTAAGCAGACAAGATTGGTCAATAGAGACAGGCCAATCCTCTTGCAAGACAACGCTCGACCACGTGTCGCACAAACAATGCTGCTCAAACTACAGAAGCTGGACTTGGAAACTCTCTGTCATCCACGTATCCACCAGATCTTGTACCTACTGACTAACCACTTCTTCCAGGCTTGGACCACCTCTTGCAAGGAAAAATATTAAATTCTCAACAAACTGTGGAAAATGCCTTTTGCAATTTCATTGCTGCTTGCTCTCCAGGCTTCTTCACTGTTGGCATAAACAAGCTACTGTTAATAAGGCAAAACTGTGTTGATAGTTTAGGTGCATACTTTGATTAATTGTACTGTTTCTTGTTTGAGATATAATACACTAAACTTTTGATTCAAAATAGGACATTTCACGTTTAATAACCCCAGACGCTTAATCTGTGGCACCTTGATATTGGACTTTCCAGCCCCCAAAATTGTGAGAAATAAATTTCTGTTGCTTATAAGCTACCAGTGTATGCTATTTTGTAGAGCAGCCTAAAGGGACTAAAATAAATACACTTTTACTTTTATTCCAGAATAGTTTGATAAGCCCAGGAAAAAAAATCTGAAAGTATTTAA
>NW_012155951.1:2506053-2508347 GCF_000956105.1 Propithecus coquereli | reverse complement strand
GTGTATACACCTGTGAAACCATTACCATAATCAAAATCATGAACATATTCACATCCCCAGGAGATTCTTTTCACCCATTATAATGCTTTCCTCCTAACCATCTCCAGGAAACCACTGATCTGCCTTTTGTCACTGTAGATTAGTTTGCATTTATTAGGTCTTTTTGCTTTTGCAAATGTGGACTCATATGGTATATATTCAAAATAGCATAACTGTTTTGATATTTATCCTGTTTTGTGTATCAATAGTTTCTTACATTTTATTGATAAACAGTAGTATTCCATTATGTCTTTATAATACAATGTGTTTATTCATTTACTTATTTAGATTATTTCCAGATTTTGTCTGTTACAAATAGAGCTACTATGAACATCCCTGATCAAAGATTTTACAAGTCTTTGTGTGTACACATGCTCACTCCAACCCAGCTCCATCTCTTTGTATTGATGTATAATTACCTAGGAATGAGTGGACTGTGGATTATATGATAGGGATAAATTTAATGGTTTAAGAAATTGACACACTGTTATCCAAAGTTGTACTCCATTTTACATTCCCATCAACTGTGTAGGAGTTCCAGTTCCTCTGTATTCTCACAAACACTTGGCATTTGGGGTCTTTTTAATTTTAGACATTTTAAAATTGTGTAATGGTATCCCATTGTAGCTTTAATCTAGATTTTTCTAGTAGCTACTAAGATTTAGCATATTTTCATATGCTTATTTGTCATATTTGTCATTCATTTTTTTTAGTTTTTTTTATTTCAGCATATTACAGGGGTACAAATGTTTAGGTTACATATATTTCTTTTGCCCCATTTGACTCAGAGCTTTACAGAGAACACTCCGTAAAGAAGAGAGCTAGGAAACGAATACCTCACTCATCTGTCCTCTCCCTATAAAAAAGTACAGGTACTCTCTCCTGTGAATTCTAGCTACCTTGATCTCCTTAGAATTTTAACTCCATCTACTCAAGTGAATAAGTCCAACGGACTCTCTGCCTGGATGCCCTTTAGCCCAAAAATTCTCATGGCAGTAAGCTAGGGAAATCACACGGCTTATTTGTTTGTTTCCTGTCTCTCAGGGGTAACTCTTCTTTGCTATTTATTGTTCAGTGTCTTGTAACCATTTTATCATCTTTTTATTTGTAGCTTCAGAAAGGAGGGCGAATCTGGCCCTGTTACTCCATCTTGGGGAGACGCAGAAGTCTAAAAGTATTAGCAATGATACTGAAGTAACCCAGCAGACAATTTAGGTTAAGGGGAAAAAAAACAGGTTTAAAATTTCAGAGTGAACAACTAGGCTAAGTTGTTTATGAATTCTTTGGATTCACAAAGATTAAAAAGATGAGAGGATCCAAGATGAGAATGTTTTGATGCAATTATTATTTGTGGCATGACCTATTGCTTACAATATGAGGTCTAAACTTTACCTTTCTCCTATGTTTTAGATCCTTATATTACATTGAGGAGTTGGAACATGAACAATAAGACTGTATTGATGCAGGGAAATTAATGGTATAACTGTTTTATCAAGTTTGGCAATAAATTAATGATATGATTGAAATGAATAAATATCTTAAACTACTTAACATTATTTATTATCTATTGGAGGGAATTTGCTAGATATTCTCTATTTTCTACTCAACTTAGTTTCTACTTTTTTTGCTCTGTTCATCATTGAGGGAAGTTAAATTGTATTGAATGCACCAACTGCCCCCTTTTATCCACTGGTTTCTACCTGGTTTGGGGCACTGGGAGGAATCAACAGAAGGTCAGAATGGGAGAGGAGAGATGACTGAGGTGTTCACTTCCCAGTTCTCTTCTGCATTGCCACAGGTGCAGAGTAACTGCACTCCTTTTCCAAAGGGCACACAGCCCCTTTCAGGTGTACCACTAGACAAAATAGGATAGATCTCCTGGAGTTCACATAATTGCTCCCTTCACCCCTTAAGCTTATGCCAATTAATGACTGCTGTTGGTAGCTGCTGGGAACTTCAGTATCGCTTACCATTTTTTTCTTAATTCTGTTCACACCTTAAAAATTGTCTTTCTCGTTGAAATCTCTTCAGTTATCCCTCTTTGTATGCCATCTGGTTTTTGAAGAGACCTGACTACAACAAGTCTTAAATGATTTTTTTGTTTGGCAGATCTGATATTATTAGTAAAACCTATTTCAGAATAGATAACTAAATTATTGGGATTTTTAAAAAAGTATTGTACCAATGTAAAATCCTGGTTTGAACAACATAAAATATTATCATTGGGGAAAGATCAGAAGTTGCATAGGAACCTT
>NW_012155951.1:2503515-2506003 GCF_000956105.1 Propithecus coquereli | reverse complement strand
TTATCTTAAGTTGGTACTACTTTGATTTAAATTATCCCTCATATTTTGCTCTACTGAGCATATTCAACAAATTATGCTCCAAAGATCTGATTCTGTGAATTCACTTTGCAAACATCGAGGGAAGAGAGAGTGTATAGGGAAAGGTAGCATATGCAGGATGGAGCTCTGGGTTAATAAAACATCTAACAGGATAAAAACTATATAATGGTAATAAAAACAATAATAATTATTATAATAGCAACAGCTAATATCTATGTGTCAGGCCCTCCTCTAAGTGGTTTACGTTGATCCACACAAATCATCTATGTAAGATACTATTTCCAACCCATATTATAGTTGAAAAAACTGAAGAAGAGGGCTTAAGGAAATTTGTCCCAAGTTACAGACAGTAATTAAGAGAACCCAGGGAGTCTGGCTACCTATACAAACATTTCCTTCCAGAAGAAAAATACCTGTTTGTAATAACATGATTCAAGTATTTTTGCTGATACTTGAGAGGTTACATTTTTCTGATACTTGAAATGTTGCATTTTTGCAACATCTTGTGTCTCAATTCAGTGAACTAGAAAAAAATATTACAAGAAATGAAAAAGTTACAAGGGATTAGAGTTATCATAATAAAGTAATGATTTTGGTGTATATCTGTGCAAATTTGATGTGGCAGATCAAATTTTGGAAATTCTGATAATTTAAAACATTTCTCAGGCTATGTGCCTTGATTAGAGGTGATGACTTAGGCAGATTTCCGTGGTCCATAGACCATAGCTAACCATTATTATCAATTCACCTTTAAAAGATTAAAAAATAACCACTTTTCATGTGCATTTACCCATGATTATGGTGGTTTCACTGGGAGGTATGTCATCCTGATAAAAGAAACCATTGAGCTCATCTGAGTATGAAGAGGGACCTGGATAGGCTGGGGTCTGAGATGGTAAAGATGATCTGGCTTTAACGACCTTCAATTGTAGACTTAAAAAAAGAAAAGACACAATCCGGATTGAGTGTTTCTCAAAAAGGAGCTCTCTAACCTTCAGTATTGGTCCTGCAGGGTGTAGAAAAGAATGCACCTTCCTTCCCTCATCCCTGCCCTCCATTACTCAGGTCCTATTTCCCCAAAATTCAGAGCCTGCATGTTTTATTCTGTCCCTGCTCAGTTACTCATTATTTGGAGAGGGAACTGAACTCTTGTACCCAATGCCACATTGGTGAACGGGTTAATCCGAGCACACAAGGTATGTCTTTGTAACCCCAAGAAGAAGAAGATAAATGCATTTCTACAAAATTCAACTTTTGTCTTAGTAATTCGAATTCCTAGGGGCAGCTATGCGTTGGTTCTTCAGTTAAAACAGTTCCTCTGAGCTGTGGAGAGGGTTAAAGGCAGAAATTGAGCGAGATTGAAGTTTGGCTGCTGCAGGTGCGGGTATTAATAGGGGGAGCAGGTGCTTATAAAGAGCGTGCACAGAGGGTAAGTCAACTGGCTCAGAGAACAGAGCCACGGGAAGGCCACACTCAGGAACCCAAATAAAGACCCTTTTAAACTCTCTGTCTCAGGAGCTTTGTTCCATCTCCGCTGTACCCAACAAGGTTATAAATAATTCTGTTCTGGGCATTCCAGAATGGCCAGTGAGCCATCATCATCTGAAATTCTTTTCCTTTATATAAATTTTATTGCTATTGGCATTATTAATTATATCATTGATAATAAAATGTCACTATCATCATCAATATCATCATCATTATTAGTTTCTAAAAATCTCAATGTAATAAATCTTAAAGGGAAGAAATATATCATGGTTGGATACCAACAGCTGAGGAATGGTTTTCAGCATTTTTATGAAATGACAAATATAACGAGAGAGAATAAAGACGTGGAAGATAAGGTGAGAGGGTGTCAAAGCCTTGGCTAATATTATATGTGAGCATTCATAAAATGGATTTGGGTCCAGTTCCTTTAAACAAAATAAGTTTTTCATTGTATAAGAGATTGACTTTCTTTAATGTAAATACTGGATTGAGTATTTTTCAAAAAGGAGCTCTCTAACATTCAGTCCTCCTCATGCAGGGTGTAGAAAAGAATGCACCTTCTTTCCCTCATTCCTGTTTTTCATTACTCAGGTGCTATTTCCCCAAAATTCGCAGCTTGCGTGTCTTATTCTGTGTCTCTTCGGGTACCCATTGTTTGGGAAAGCAATGGAACTACTGTACCCAGTGCCACATTGGTGAACAGGTTAATCCATGCCCACAAGGGATTCATTGGTAAAATAAAAAAATAAATAAAGTAGACAGGCCAGGTGAGGTAGCTCACACCTGTAATCCTAGCACTCTGGGAAGCCAAGGTGGGATGATCCTTGAGCTCAGGAGTTCTAGGCCAGCCTGAGCAAGAGCGAGACCCTGTCTCTACTAAAAATAGAAAAAATTAGCCGAGTGTTGTGGTGTGCACCTACAGTCCCAGCTACTTGGGAGGCTGAGGCAGGAGGATCACTTG
>NW_012155951.1:2501914-2503465 GCF_000956105.1 Propithecus coquereli | reverse complement strand
TTTCTTTTACTTTTTAAACTTTTTTGTTAAAAAACTGATTCACAAACACACATTAGCCTAGGTCTACACAGGGTCAGGATCATCCATATAACTGTCTTCCAATTTCACAGCTTGTCCCACTGAACAATCTTCAGGAGCAATAACACGCATGGAGCTGTCTTCTCTGATGATAATAACGCCTTCTTCTGAAACACCTTCTGAAGGACAGGTCCGAGGCTGTTTTACGGTTAAAATTTTCTTTCTATATAGAAGTACTCTCTAAATTAAGGATAAAAAGCATAGTATGGTAAATACTAATACCTAAACCAGTAACAATCATTTATGAACATTATCAAGTATTATGTACTGTACATAATTGTACATGTTAGACTTTTATACAACTGGCGGGTCAGTAGGTCTGTTTACACTAGCATCACCACAAATATGTGAGTAATGAGTTGCGCTAAGACCTTATCACGGCTGCAATATCACTAGATCATAAGAATTTTTCAGCTCCATTATAATTTTATGGAACCACTGTGATATATGAGGTCTGTCCCTGACCAAGACATTGTTATGTGGCACATGACTGTATCTTGTGCAAATATATTTCTTATTCTATTTTCTGTCAGAAAAAAAATTACTTCAACTAAATATTTCATACAAAACAAATTATTTGAGAAATTATTGAATGATTCATAAATTACGTCTCTAAACACTTTGGGAAAATTATCTAAAGTGTAAAATGAAGTGAAATGAATCCAAATCAGAGGAATTTGTCTAAGGTCAGTTTAAATCTCAAATATACTTTCTCTTGCTTCTAAATGTTGTGGTAAATATTGTGAATAACATTCTGGAGACCACCGTGTTTTTGCCCCATGGTAGCACCTTGCGCTGCATTAAAGTAGCCTACACATTTTCATTTATTACTCTTCGATATCAAACTTATGATTGAAGGAAATGCATTTTGTGCATCATTTTTTTCTTCAACATCTGAGTATGGTAGCTAGAATATGATAATTAATATATATTTTATTAATCAATGCATAAATGGATCAACACGTCAATGTTGCTCCTTTAAATTCTTTAGGAAGAAAGAAGAGTATAAATAGCAATAAAATAAAATAAAATATGAATTAAAGGAATAGGCAGCTGATAGACACAGGTCTGATATAAGCATTATTGACAAGAAATATTTTTACCTATATTTATCACAAAGTCAAAAATTAAGTAAAAATATTTGTATACATTTTCCAGAATGAGGCCATGAAACATGATAACCTTACATCCAGTGACAAACTACAAATATTACTGAAGAGTAAAAACTTCCTTTCAGTTACTCTCTTAAACTTTGGCTTAATAAATATTCACCCACTAAATAAAAAGAGCACTTTAATTGGCCTTCTTTTACAAATGAGGGTCAGTTCTGCCTAGCAGGGTTTATTTCAATGATCTTCCCCCAATTCAGAATTCCTGGAATTTGACTACTTGAAAAGTTTATTACTTCTCCCAAAAGTTCAATTGGATTGTGTTATAAGTTCTATGTCATTTATTTTCTTTTATAAAAATGTT
>NW_012155951.1:2500015-2501706 GCF_000956105.1 Propithecus coquereli | reverse complement strand
AGACACACACATACATACTTTATTCCAGCTTTTATTATATAATCCCAAATTGCTTTTAAAAAGACTTACACCTATTTACAGCATCATGAGCAATATATGAGTATATCAGTTTTGCCAATATTCTCTAGCTTTATGTAACCTTAAACTTCTTTAAATTTTGTTAATCTAATAGTTACAGAAAAATGGAATTAATTTCTGGAAGGATGAAATATTTGACCACAAAACAGATAAGGGAAGGAACACAACACATTTAGGGCATACTGATGAGTAAGATATGGCATAAATGCTCAAAATGAAGCACTTTAATCATTCAAATCATAAAATTTCAGAGCATAATTTTTTGATTAGAAACAAGGAGTCCACTATGATAGACCAGTGTTCTTTAATGTGGTTTCAGATTTATGCATTGAATCTTGACAAGACTCAGCCTTCAGGAAAAATTCACCACTGGTGTATTTTATTTTCACAGATATTTATGGACATTATATAGCAACCTACTGCTGGCCCAAGTTCCCGCTCTTCTGTATTCATTTATCTCTTGGTAACATGGGCAGTTCTTTCAGATGAGCCATGAACACGATGGGAGAACTTGGAATGAGATTTTCTTTTTTCTTAGAGTGAGTCCTACCAAGTCCTTAGTCACTTAGAAGTGTCAGGGAGAAGGGACTCTGACAGGCAGCTCTGTCAGTGTGAACAGAGAGTTTTAGATCAAGCCCAGGAACATTACTGTCAAAAATTACAACCTCAGCGTTGACATAAATGTTGACAGCACCATTTTCACTGATAGTGGTATCAGAGCAGATTATGATTCACAAAGGACTGTCCAACAAGCAATGATTTAGATGAAATGCTCCCAAATCAGTAAAGAGAGAGGAGAGGAAGAAGCAAAATATAAGGACTGCAGGTTACAAAATTTTATCAAGACAGCATCATACTCTGGCAATATCCATCTCTTTTTACTGGTAATGAGGGTTTGTCTGCAAGTTCATATAAAGAAAAACATGAAAATGGAAATTCAGACTCTCCTCAGAGTCTAGTCTACCTCTTAATTCAGCCTTGTTATGTACAGGATTCTGTGAAATTTTTTGAAAGAATGATGATGGTATATAATTACAGAGTAGATGACTAACTTTTTCCATGTAACAGCAAAATGTTTCAGAAATCAAAACCATGTAGGAAAGCAAAATGACATTTGATAAAAGGAAGCACATAGAAATTGAGACAGAGCCATGTTTTCTTTTTCCACATACAGAAATACTATTAATTTACCAAAGCTCATCTCAATTTCCCCCAGTAACTCTGCTCAACCCCAGTTAAGCAATTCTGTTTAACTAATTCCTCTGATATTGTGGCACTGAAAGATCTCCTACTGAGCAACATTGTATGCCTTCAGTTTTTTTCAGAACTACTTCCATGTAATGATTTGACCCCATTTAAATTGTAAATACTTTTCCAATGCTTTTCCCCTCACATAATTGAGCAAAGATTTGAGCATGTAGGTGGTGGGGGATGCATTGAAACATATGAATTAAGATGAATTGATTTATCTTGTAGAAATAAAGAAATGTCTATGAATTATCCAAATACAATCATGTGTCACTTAACGGTAGGGATAAGTCCTAAGAAATGCATCCTTAGGGGATTTCATCACTGTGGAAACATGTTAGATTGAACTTACACAAACCTAGATC
>NW_012155951.1:2498196-2499965 GCF_000956105.1 Propithecus coquereli | reverse complement strand
AGTTAATGTAAGAATGTGATAACATACAGTTTCTTTTGTCTTTATTGCGTTCATGTATATACTCACATTCCCATTTTTTTAAAATTCTTGGCCCTCCACATTTATGTTTATATATTATAGTATAGTAACTATCCCTTGCCATCCTTCAAGGCTCAATTTAATGACTACCTTCATTAAAGTTTCCGGACTAGAACATCACACATTTCCAATTTCAATGGATTCAGTTTAGGTTAGAATCACATGTATTCAAAAAGAATCATCTGCTTTGCCGTGTGTTTTGTAGACAGTGTAAGGCTATTGAGGAAAAATATTATACCTTTTACTTCTTTTGTAGAACAGCTCTGGGCTTCTGTTGAAGTGAATTCAATTCAATTTCTGAATGGAGTGTATGCCTGTGCAGAGTTATAAAACCTGATTCTTATTTCAATTCTTCTACTAAATAACAGTGTGAACTTGGGTAACTCATTTTCAGACTTTTCTGCAAAATGAACTCATTAAATCAGATTATCTCCAAGGTGTCTTTTAGTTCTGCAATGGTATAATTTTCACTGTAAATATTAGGTAGTGACAAAGAAGTAAAATCATATGGCATCTTCTGTATTTATGGAACTCTCTTCTCTTTGTCCAAAATCCTCCAAAAGTATCCGTCCATATACTCTAAGCTGAACACTCAACTTGATCTCGAATATTTAGAAGTTTATTATGGATAAATAGCTCCAAACTGGTAAGCTTACTTGACGCTCTGGAAACTACTAGGAGCTAAACCTCTTGGGTTTGCAAAATTGGGCAGTAAATTTTATGACAAGGGGTTTTCTCCTGAGATTTCCTATGTTTGCTGCTTCTGGCAGGTTGGAATTAGAGTGAGAAAAGCCAGTTTTGTGATGCCAAGTTACTGCCACTCCCAGATGGAGTTCAGAAGTGTAGACACAACGACAAAGGTGATGAAAACATAAAAACAAAAGAAGAATTTAATCAAATTTTATCGGGTCTCTAAAAAGCTTGTAGGCCTAGCTCCACTGTTGACTATATTCATTTGTATATTGCATTGGTAAAATGTACGTACTCCTTGGGGAAGAGGAGGGAATTAGGTAATTAAGTTAGAAATGACAAGATTTGTACCTGTGAAGCAAAATATCATTTTGGACTCTAAGTGGAGGCAAAATGTAATATTAAAAAGGGATATCACCAACCTCTTTTCATTAAAATCCTGAATATTGGATATCTAAATTATCTATAACCATTGAACTATTCTCATTAGTGTCAATTTTGACGAGTTTCTCCTAAGTCAGTTTCTTCCACATTTTTTCAGCTGTAGCTCCATTCAAACCTCATCTTGGTTTCCTGACACCATAAAGAAAAAATAATTCCATTCCCAGAGCAAGGGTGCTACGTCCCAGTGGTCACCACAGGCTTTTCTTTGAATGCTCATTTCTAGATGGTGCTATATCTATGTCTTTATCTTGACAAAAGCCAAAGATGAGACTTCTGTACTACTCCTTTGCACTATGCCCATCAGTTCATAGAAACAAGATTTTTTTTTTCTCTCTAAAACTGATGCCCAGCTCTGAATTCGATTCCTAATCCTCTGGCCATGAGAAGATCTTTTCCACATTTACCATTTTCAGCTTGATGTTCTAAATATCACTGCCACTAATCCCCGGCCTGTGTGCACTGTGTACCTGGGAAACCTACCCTGTCATTCACGTATGTATCTAACCTGAAAAATTCAACCTCTATTCCTTTTCTTTACTGAGTAGTAGGTTTTGTTT
>NW_012155951.1:2495212-2496804 GCF_000956105.1 Propithecus coquereli | reverse complement strand
AAAGAATATCACTACATATTATTATTAATAGATTGGAAAAAGAAAGGAAACCTAGCAATACCAATTGCTGGAAAGGATGTAGAACAACAGGAACCTTGATAGTAGGAGTGCGAAATTGTACCATCAGTTTACAAGAAAATTTCTTAAAAAGTTAAATTACACATACATATGATCAGCTAGTCCTACCCGTAAGTATTTACCTAAGAAAAATGACAATGTGTGTCCACAAAGAAACCTGTCCATAAATGTTTATAGCACCTTTATTCGTAATTGGCAAAAATGGAAACAACACAAATGTTCTTCAACTGATAAATTAAAAAAAAATTAATTCTAGCACAGCCCTCTGATAGACTACTACTATTCAACAAAAGAAACAGACTGCTGATACACCCAGCATCATGGATGAATCTCAGATGCACCCTCCTGAGTCAAAAGAAGCCAGACTCCAAAGGCTAAATACTGTATATGACATTCTGAAAAAGTGAAAATTATAGAAACATAAACAGTCCAGTGGTTATCAGAGAACAAGTTAGAGAGAAGGGTTGACTACAAAGGCACAACAGAAGGAGATCTTTGGGTTGATGAAACTTTTCAATATCCTAATTGTGTTGATGGTATTATGACGATATATTTGTGAAAATTGAGAATATATATTAAAAAAGATTGGATTTTAGAAAGTGCATTTTTTTTTAATTTGAGGTAACCACTTTGAGTTCTATTAAGTAAGATTGTGGGAGTACAACGGTGGAGGCTAAGTTGGCACTTCATCAAATTTGAGATCATCACAAAATTAGGGAGCAAGAAATCTAGCTTTATGCAATCTTGATTGTAGTCTTTGGAAGTGGAGACAGGTTTTTGCTAAAAAGCTCGAGTATAGCCTCCAAAAGTGAGTTTAAAAATATGTTATTACATCAACCTTTAAGAAGGAAGCATTGGAGTGCAGTGGAACTATCTCCATTTTTTGGATCAAGGTGGTGGGGATTTGAAGCAGATCAGATATTATATTTTCCTTGTGTTAGGCATGGAATATACAATAAGGTATTCTCTTAGAATCTTTGAACTGAATTTTCCCACAATGTTTCCTCCCTCCAGAAATATTTCTAAGCTAATGGATGCAGAAGAGTTGCCCTATCCTGTTTAGATACATATTTACTAGATAGTTTGTTTTGCTGCATTAACAATGTTTTGGGGTTGATATCATTAGGCCCATTTTGCAGATGAGGAAACTGGGTTTCAGATGAATTTATTTTCTTCTCTAATGTACCCAACCTTTAGCATAGACTTATAGAAAATAAAAGTTAAAAAAGTTAAGAAATAGTAGTATCATTTTAGAGAATCTGATTCATAGAATGGTTATATACAACTCAAGCATTGAGCATATCATGTCTAATTTTTATTTATAACAGTGAAGGAAATGATAAAATTTAAATTACCCATAATCAGATCAATATAACGTAGATATCATTTTCCTACTTCTCTGTATACCTTGACTCCTATTCTCATAATCAATACATCTAAATATATTATTGTATTGTAAATATTATTTCTCTTTTTCTTTTGTTACTTACCAGGAAATTATAGCCATTTTTTTT
>NW_012155951.1:2492649-2495162 GCF_000956105.1 Propithecus coquereli | reverse complement strand
ATATTTTATAAGCAAAGGTTTGTCTGCCATTTTTCCAGACAATGTTTTCAAGAATGTTTGTATAGCAGGCAGCCTGAGAAGATGGAGATAGTGTTTCCCTCCAGAGCAAAGGACAGATTTGCTTAGTGTTTTGGAAGATACAGTGTCTCCTTCAGAGCCAAACTTCTTAGTACAATAAACATAATATTCTCCCTTGGAACAAAAGGTAGGCATATTTAATGCCTGTTATAAAAGGTTTGGGTTCCCTAACCTCAGTTTCTCTTCTGCAATGTAACCTACTTCATGTATAGGTGTCAGCTATCCCTCTTTGTAGTTCCCATCCTATGGGAACTGAGGCTTGGGGAATAAGCACAAGAAAATTCTGATGTTCTGGCTACTGCTAGTGGCATGAAAAATAAACTTATTTGCCTCTGATCCAGAAATAGCACGTGTTTTGCCAACATCCATATGTTAGGAGTAGGCTAAATTGGTAGCTTGTAAGTAAAGTCTTCAACCCTTCACAGTCCTTGACATGGCTTAACCCAAGATAACCACATTCGAATAGCTTTTGTGGACACATATGGCCTCTACTGATGCAGGACAAAGTCACACAGTTTAATAAAAAAACTAGGTTAATAAAAAAAATTAAAAAAAAACCCTCAATAGAAACAGGAATCAGAATTGTGAAGAGTAGTTTGCCTGGGAAATCACTTTATAGTAGCTCAACTCTTTATTTTTTCCTGTTTTCCCTTCATTATCACTTTATTATTGCAATACTCCAAAACCGAATTGTCTTCTTCCTTTCTATCTGCTATGTAGATACTAACTAATTAAGGGGAGGGGGATTGTGGTCACAATCCCAGCTGGGATGCTTAGATTTTCCAGACTATTCCAACTATTTATATCTCCTTGCTCTCAACGTGATGGTCACTTTTCATTCCTGAAACCTTTTTCGCACTCTGTGGTATATTATTTGAATGTAAATGCCCTTACTCTTGTTTGCCCTCTTCCAATTCCTTCCCCTTCCTTTAGGCTTTCCTTTCTGCTGGCCTCTTTCTCTGTGTCAGTATCTCCTGCATTTACACAATAACTCATCTTCCTCAGAATTTTTAACTGTTGATGTTTTAGATTTTTGTCTTTAAGATCCTCATTTCTCATCTTATCCAATCTCATCTACACCATCCATTCCCAAGATATCAACAACTGTCTCTATCTCTGTCTCTATCTATATCTTTACTTCTTTTTATCTATCTATCTTTCTATCTATCTACTTTTTCTAGGCTTCATATCCAGTTTTTGAAACAAGAAAAGTGTATAGACGTCAAAGTCATAAAACCTTGCCATTCACTCCATATGACTTGTTCAAGCAACTTAATACCATTGAACCTTAGTGTCATCATCAATATGATAAGCATGATTACATTAATAATTTAGGTAATTAGAAAATATATATTTAAAGGTCTTTGCAAAAAATATCTAGCCCATATTAAGTGCCCAGTAAAGAATGATGACTATTTTACCCTTCCCACTCTTACTCTTTATCTATGGTGGGGAAATATTTCTTTTTCTCTCTCCATCTTAGTGAAGGGCATGATCATTTACCAAACTTCTCAGGGTACAAATCTAAGACTTACGTTTGCCTTCTCTTTTTTGCTTATTTCCTTAATCCAATAGTTACCAAATTTTACTGATATTACCTCAGAAATATATCTGGAATGCAAGTGCCACTCCCCCTTTTGCTTTTCTATTGTTTTAATACTAGGTATTCTATATTTGTCACCTTTAACTCCAAGCCCCCAGTCTCCTTCTGTACAATCCGTTGTTCATACAACCAAGAGGTCTGACCTAACAGGCCAAGCCCCGGTGCTGTCAGGGTGTGTTACCATATCCACAGAAGAATGTACAAGGCACTTCAAAATTGCCTCCAGCTTTCTTTGTGGCTGGGTCTCATTCTACAACTCATATCCCTATGCCTGATGAAAATCACACTTATATTTCCAAAGAGATTATTTTGAAAGTTCAGAAGAAAGAGATAAGGCACAAATTCCAGTCATGGGAAGTGAAGAAACTAGGAGAAAAAATATTTCAACCTCACTTTCCTCCTTCCCTATGATCTCCTGCTAGTGCCATCCATTGGCTGAATCTAACCCAAGCCAAGAAAACTAGGGAGTCCAGGAGATAATCAACCAGGTCAACCTCCCAGGGCAATGAACCGGGCATAACACGAAGGTGGAGAGGAAGATGGCAGGAAGGGATAACCACCACAGTGGAGTTGTTCCTACTGCTGCTGCTGCTACAGTTTTGTTGTTGCTATTTTTACTATTTTTTTCTCATTTATTCTCTTTTTATCCAGGTGCTGGAGTGAATAATCTAATTAACATGGGCGAAAACCCTGAATAGACATGTCTCAAAAAAAAGACATACAGGCCAGGGACGGTGGCTCATGCCTGTAATCCTAGCACTCTGGGAGGCCGAGGCAGGTGGATCATTTGAGCTCAGGAGTTCGAGACCAGCCTGAGCAAGAGTGAGATCCC
>NW_012155951.1:2490649-2492599 GCF_000956105.1 Propithecus coquereli | reverse complement strand
AGTAGAGACGGGGTCTCGCTCTTGCTCAGGCTGGTCTTGAACTTCTGAGGTCAAACAATCCACCCGCCTCAGCCTCCCAGAGTGCTAGGATTACAGGCGTGAGCCACGGAGCCCGGCCAGTATTTAAATTTTTTGAAAGTTTTAAGACATACTTTATGTTTCTGAAAAGAGAGTTTGTTCAGTAGTTGTTGGGTAAATTGTTACAAATGTCAAGTATATTGATTATATTCTTCAAAATTTCTGTCTTTTAATAATTTTTCTTTAATTGCTCTATTAGTAAATTATTTCTGATCCTAGGTCTATGATTTTTGTTTTTTTTATTTTTGAGGCTACATTATCTGTCACAGATTTGCAGCTGTTAATATTTTCTCCTAGTGTGTCTGGTTATTTTTGATTATGTGTCAGGCTGTCTATCTGTAAAATTATTTGGAAATATAACAAGGATTATGTCATTTTCTTCTACAGAAAAATCTTTGTTTGCCTCTTCCAAGTATGTGGTAACACTAGCACCCTGAACTAACATAAATACAGTTTTATGAACTAAAGTAATTAGAAACTGCAGTCAGAGGTTGCTGCTCAGGAAAAATAAACCAAAACAAATAAACAAATGACCAGATAATTCACCACCATGACAATAATAAAACTTCACCAGGTTCATTTACTGATTCATAGGTAAATTTGCTTTATAAAACCATAAAAGTTCATCTAATAATGATGATTTCAGAAGCAAAAACATTTGTAAAATTTAGAGAAATGACACTCCAAAATCTTAAATACTAGTTCCAGGCTTTTATATACTAAAAAAATAAAAATAAAAAAATAAGAAGTTAAGAAACCTTGATTTAAATCACAGTTAGCTTCTTTACAGTTCTCTTTTTATTCTTAAATATGACTTGGCAAAACTCAGAAGACATTTGAGAGAAAAGAAATGAATAAAACAATAGAAAAATGATCCTAAAGGAAAAATAAATTTATAAAGGAAAGTGAGAGAATTTGAAATAATGAAAAAGGTATTTTTTAAATATTCTCAGACTTCAGAATATAAGATTACATTACAAAAAAATGAAAAAGGATGTATAGAAAAAGAACAGAGAATAATAAAGAGATCTTAGACATAAAAATATGATAGCTTAATTTTAAAGAAAATATAGTAAAATTTTAGAGGTAATGTTGAGAAAATATCCTCCAAAGTTAAAAAAAAAAAAAAAGACATAGAGGGGCAAAATAGGATTGAAAAATTAAGACAAAGGCACTTAGTGGAATTCTATATGGATAACAGAAATAAAGAACACAGCAACCAGAGTAAAATATGAATATGGAAGAACTAACAAAGTAGTTGGATTTTCCAGACTAAATATTGCATGAACGTGGGTGGAGTTTTCTGTTTTAAATAGAGCCACATCATGGATAAGAGGTCATAGTGTTAGAAAGTCAGATTGGATAAGATTATATTGCACCCACATTGTGATGGGCATGATTTTGAAGCTAAGGAATTTGAATTCTGTTATGTAAGCAATGATGAGCCTATGTCAAGTTGAGGATAGGAAGACCATATGAGGCAACTGGCATTTTAGGATTCTCAGACAAAAAGCTGTATGTCATAGGAAATGAGGCAGGGAGGAAGCTTGCAGTGATGCAGCTATATCCCTAGAACTCTAACATCTAGCCTAGAAAATGTCCATTTCATCAGCCACTGGTCTTCAAATGTGGAAACTAGATTGTAACTTGGAAAATACTGTAATCTTTCTGTTTGAAATAGTCCTGATACTTCCCCATATATACTTTAAAAATTGTTTGGACCATAAAATGAAATATTTAATGCATATAATGCAGAAAAGTTCCAAACAGAGAAGTTTGGGTTTTTTTAAATACAAATTATCAACTTATATACTAGGCATGTATTCATTGATATAAGAGTGGTATTAGTCTGTGGGCCCATATAAATTTTAT
>NW_012155951.1:2483102-2487469 GCF_000956105.1 Propithecus coquereli | reverse complement strand
AAAAAAAAAAAAAAAAAACAAACCAATATACAAATAGACAACAGATATATGAAAAAATGCTTAACATCACTAATCATCAGCAAAATGCAAATCAAAACAGAGGAGGGGGAGGGGAGGGAGGGCAGAGGGGAGGAAGGTGAAAGAGATTTCACCTCACCCCAATTAAAACAGCCATTATCAAGAAGACAAAAAATGACAGATGCTGGTGTGGATATGAAGGAATAGGAACTCTTATACACTATCAGTAGGAATGTAAATTAGTATAACTATTATGGAAAAGAGTATGAAGCATTCTCAAAAAATTGAAAAAAATAATTGCTGCTATTAATATATGATCCAGAAATTCCACTACTGTGTATTTTTTCTAAGGGAAATGGAAGTCAGTATGGCAAAGAGATATGTGTACTCCCATGTTTATTGTAGCACTATTCACAATACTAAGATATGGAGTCAATTTAAATGCCCATCAAAGAATAAATGGGTAAATACAATAATTATATATCTATATAGGGAGAGAGAGAGAGAGAGAATACTATTCAGCTATACAAAAGAATGAAATGTTGTTATTTCAGGCAACGTGAATGAACCTGGAGGGTATTATGTTAAATGAGTAAGCCAGTCACAGAAAGACAAATACCATGTGATTTCACTCATGATCCTCATAGAAGTGGAGAGTAGAATAGTAATTGCCAGAGGATGGGGAACAGGGTGGTGGAGAATGGGGGAGATTGGTCAATGGCTATAAAGTTACAGTTAGATTGGAGGAGGAATAAATTCTGGTGTTCTATGGCACATTAAGGTGGGTATGATTAACAATATTTACTGTATATTACAAAATAGCTGAAAGAGAAGACTTCGAATGTTATTATCACAGAGAAATGAGAAATGTCTGAGGTGATGAATATGCTTAATACCCTAACTGGATTTTTACATAATGTCTATATATATGGAAACATCACAATGTATCCATAAATATGTATATTTATTTTATGTCAATTAAAAACAAAATTTTAAAAATTCATTTCAGCTCATTTGAATTTCTAGATAATTGCACTCCAGTTAATTGGGGCTGCATTTTTTTGACCTGAGCACATACTGCTTTATATGCACTTAGAGAGCCATTAAGATCATGCTTCCTGCTCTTTGGTCACCAGTCCCTCCATTCCCATCTTCCTCCCTCTTATTTGTTCATCAGCAGATCTTGTGATTCAGAAGAAAATCCTCATAATTAAAAATTGGCTGACTATCCAGACAAGATTGTTAGGTAGAATGATGGGCAGGCAATCCTTTTAGCTTTTTATATATAAAGAACTTCAGCAGCATCCCAAATATGGCTTTCTGGTTCTTGTCTAATCAAAGCACACATAAGAAAGGAAAATGATATAAAGCTTCTTTTTCTCCCTCTGTGGTTTTTATTCTGGGTCATCATATTTCTCTTACATACCGTTTTATACTTTAAACATTTCTGTCAAATTAACTTCCAAAATTAGAACAGATGATGTCCTAGAACAACCTCAAGAGGTACAATTTTTCACAGGTTGGTGTCTTTAATTTCAATTTCTAATTAATGAAATCCATCATGGTGATTCATGTTGCTTTACTGTTTAGGCCCATCTTATCCTCTTTTTCTTGTTTTCACTGCTCTATGGCATTCATTAAGGAAGACATAAACAAAATTGGAGGTGGCAGCAGGGAGAGGGATAATAAATGGGATAAAATAGTATTTCTATGAATAGGACTCAAGCCATTCTGCTCTTGTCCAGGGAACGTGACTACACTGACGACGTCCAGAATGGGGTCACCAGTCTCCACCCTTTATCTGAAATAGCACAGAAATTCTGCCACTTTGCATTTTTTAAAAAATATTGGTCTCCACACATGTTGCTTCACTTTAGAATTCCCATTGTTGTCCATCTTTGTTTTCTCTTGTCTCCCATATAGAATTAATTTTGTAAAGTTGCATAAATGGTGCATGTGTCCATAGGGAAAATGATGCCCAAGAAGCAGCAATCAACATGTTAAAATAGATCATCTCAGAGACACAAAGTGGTCCCACACAAGTCAGCATAGCCTCCCATAAAATTCAAGACTGACTCAGCACACATGGGCATCCATTAGTTCTCCGAAGCATCTCTCTACTTCCTTTATGACTTAGCAGACAGATTTTAGGAAGTCCATAATCAGAGGAATCAAACTGGCTTCTTAATTACTGAGATTACAAAAGGCATTGATGGCCCCATTAGGAATAAATGAAGCCTTGACATAGAAACTCAGGCAGTTGGGCTGTTTGATTCTGAGGCTTCCTTTCCTGAGCTCAGTAGCTGAAAGAAAAAGTATTATTTTTATGATATTCATACAATTCTATCTTGTTCTCTAGGACCGCATAGATGATCTGTGATTTAAGGTAAGTATATGACTATCATTGTTTTGAACTCTTACCGAAAAGTCAGATAATATTGATCGAATCTAACATAAATATGACATCAAAAATCCTTTCGAAAGTATGGCCTCCATTTAGGAAAATTTATACCATATATTCATATATATGAAAAGAAGTTTTGTAATTAAAATTTAATGTAAATTTATATGTGAATATATCAACGTTTACTTTCTCATTACCTTTCCAGCCTGTGATCTAGGATTAATCCAAATTTTACTTTCTCCATTAGACTTCACAGTCTTTCAAAGCCCCTGAAATATCTGGATTCACATAACCAATCCCTGCCTTTACTACTTAACTTATCTTGGAAAAAAAAAATATGATACCATCATGTAAATTTTTCTTTGTGTAGTATAAATTTTATTTCCTCAGTTGCACTCTAGGCTTGCCAAAGCCGGTGACTATTGTTAAGGATTCCCCTTGTATCGTCCACAGCATGGTGAGGGCACTCAGTAAATTATTGTTTTTTTTTAACTATTTTCTTTCAGCTAAAAATTGAAAAAAAGTGAATAAAACAAATAGACACTTATACTCACAAATCAATTACCACCTGATTAAGTTCTTATGAAATAATGTTACAATACCATATCGACAAAGCTGTGAAATATAAAACCTGAATTTGAAGACAGACTGCTTTACTATTATCATCATTATTTTATATTTATTATTTATATGTAATCTTATCCTTATAACATTATACTTACTGATTTAATTTAGTTATTTTTGTATATGACTCATCTTGTTCAAGGTTTTGTCACCTGCTATCCTTGTCTGCTAGGAGCTCAGAATTATGGAATCTTTTTCAATTTTTTTTTAGGAATTCTTTTCTCAAAGAGTTCTTACTGAAATGTGAACCATGCAGAACATGAAAATAAAGCTCTTCTGCTTGAAGTAGGAGTTGGCCCTAAGAGCTCCATTTGACACCCCACTCTCCCCGAAGACCTGTGAATGTAGTATTACCACGATTTAAGAATTGCTGCTCTACGTCATACAAGGACTGCTCAGATTGGTTACTTGAAAACTGCCCATTAAAACAAGCAAGTTTCTTGCCTGGGCTTTTACATTCTCCACATTAGCTGGTTTATTTTCTTACACAGAGTAGCCGCTCATAGTTTTCTTTGACTTGCTTGTTGCGGTTCTTTCTCCACTGCTCAGCCACCCCTTTTCTCTTCTTCTATTCTTTGAGTTGTCCATTTTTAAGCTCCACCCACTCTTACCTCATAGGTACGCAAGCCTATAAGGTAGCACACACAGAGTCACAAACTCATGAGTGCACAGGGCTTCATCATAGCCACTCACCAACCGATCAGCTGGATCACTGTGCCTGTGACATGGTTTAGTTGTTTGTAAAGGAAGCCAAAACCAGTTAAGCATGTTGCTTTGCAATCTTTTAATTTCAGTTGTTTCAATCACAGAATCACATGGACCTCTGGAAACCTATTTCTAGGTCTTCTGCTTACAATTTTGTGATGCACACCAACAGCAAAAGCTGAAAATGGCTATAATCACAGTTTACCGGAAAATACAAAAAAGTACTGAACATCCACATTAGTGAGACTAAATGCATTGATAATAACAGAGCTAGCTGAAAAATTCAAGCAAAGCAAAAGCTAAGAAAATCAGTATGTTGTGTATAATCACCATTCTGAGTAAGTTTTCACTGAATTGGCAGTTTCAGTATTATATTGATAAAAACTAGGAAATACAATAATACCTCATTTATCTGAAATGGACAGGAAATGGAGTGTTAGGAGTGACTAACTTTGTCATCACTGAAACATTTTTTAATCATTTATATATAAGTTCATTGCTTAACCTTAGTCAACATACTATACTGAATATATTATATTTAAACTTACTTTTTATGGATTGAATGTCATTATTACAAATTAAGTCAAGAAAACCAATCAAATTAATTAAGCCTTGA
>NW_012155951.1:2479762-2482882 GCF_000956105.1 Propithecus coquereli | reverse complement strand
TTCAGGCTGGTCTCGAACTCCTGAACTCAAACAATCTGCCTGCCTCGCCCTCCCAGAGTGCTAGGATTATAGCCACTGCGCCCGGCCTGTAAAAATTATTAAAAGCACTAGAAAGCATTAAAAGCAGAGAAAAAGAAAAGAGGAATTAACTCTCAAAAAAACTGAAAATAGAAGGGAAATTATCTGCAAGTTGATATTTTTCTGGTTTAGGAATCTTGTCCATCTTCTAGCTTGGCTTTGGTGGCACTGAAAAACTTAAAGGAGTAACAGGATATTTGCCATAGCCTCAAATTGTCTCTTCCAAATATTTATTAACACAATGACTGCCACACAAAAAAATCGAAACTTTTCCTTGGGGCCACAGTGTTTTACTACGAAAATAGAATAAAACCCTCAAGTGTAATTAAAGGTAAACATAAATAGAAAATGAAATTTATTGACTTCTATTCATTTAATGCACATTTTTAGAATTAAATTGTCAAAATTAACTATAACAATAAGAACATCAACAAGTATGATTTTATATATGCTGCATGCAGCCCCAGGGTCAGACTCCTGTGAGTTAAATACAACTGTCATGGGAGTTAATGTGTTAATTACCATAATGTTTTCAGCACATGGTCCCTGTTTTTTTGAATATTTATTTTTCAAAAAAGTGGAGCTTCATTCAGCTTAATTCTTCTCCCCTTGAGTGTGGGCTGCACTTAGTATTTCGTTTACTACAAAATTTATTATATAAAGTGAAAGGTAATAACTTTACAGTGGAGAAAACTTTAACCAAGCTTCTCTTTCACCAAGTCAAGTCACAAAATTAGCATCACCATCTATAAATCATGTGATACCCTGTAGCCACTGATATGATGTGATGAGAGGGGCACTTCAACTCTGTGATATTCTTCTCAAAAATCCATATGTTTTCACTAAGAAGTGGGAGCTAAATGGTGGGTACACACAGGCACAAAGCGATATAAAGGACTTGAGAAATCAAGAAAGGGGGACTGGGCGGGGGGTATAAGATAAAAACTTACCTATTGGGTGAAATAAACACTGGTTTGGTGATAAGCACACCAAGGGGTCTGACTGAAGCACTATAGAAGGTATTCGTGTAAAAAAAGTATTGTACCACCTTAATTAATATTTTGAAATAAAGAAAAACAGCAACAAAAAATAGTTCACAACATCAGCAATTAAAAAATGTTAAAGTGGTGGATCAAAAGGGAAAACCAGTAACAAATGAGTACAAACGTATGAAAATGTGTGTAAGGGCTTTATAAAGTAGATTATTTGTTTCTTAAAGACTATCGCCAACCAACACTGGCTCCTCCAAATGTGTTTGTGCACAACACACTGCGGAATGTGTGGCATGTGGGACATGTCACTGCTGTATTTTGCCTACTATAGCTAGGGACCGTTCTTCATACTGACACTATTTCTACATCTGTTATATAAATGCTATGCTAGATGTAGATGCTTAGAAATCTACGGTCCTTTTTCTGTAATAGAGTTTAGGCCAAGGGCCATGGGGTTGGACCATGTAGTAAAGGGTTAAATCAGCAGATTTGGGCTTTGCCAAACCCTGCACATTTCAAAGGTCCTGGCAGATAATCTCTGAGCCCTTAAAATACCCTGCCTGATAAAGTGTCTTTGTATACCTGAGACTTAGCCCATGCCAGATAGCTTAAGCAAACAATATAATTTATGGTGAATACCTGTTTCTGAATGATAGGAGCTTCGGGCCAATGTATCAGTTTGACATCTAAGAGCAGGGCTGAAGAGGGAGTAGCTAAATTCAGTCCTGTGGATGCTTCATGCCTATGTGATTAATTCTCGTTGAAAACCGTGGACACCACGGGTCAGGCAAGCCTCCCTGGCTGGTAACATTTTGCATATATTGTCATACCCCATGGCTGGAAGAATTAAGTTCAATCCATCTGTATGATTCTGGGAGGACAGCACAACTGAACACTCATATCTGGTTTCTCCTTGACATCACTCTTTGCATCTTTTGTTGTTGTTGTTGACTTTAACTTATATTTTTTAACTTTAATAAACTGCAACCATGAGTATAAAAAATGAAAAGTAAAATACAAAATAAACATTTTTTTTTCTCTTATCTCCATTGGACACAGTGAATTAGCTGAAAAACGGTGCTCTCACTAATTTCTCAACTGTAGGTAACCAGAACACAGTCCTTTACTTCTTTCTCCACATCTGCAGGGGGAGCTGCTGCTATAGCCAGTATATGAAAGCCCCAAGATGTATTGTCAACTTGATATTAGAAGGGATGTTTATAGTTTTTATAGGCTAACACCTTGATCAGTATCAGAAGAAGACAAGATTTAAAAATTTACATAGAATAGTGAAAAGCATGGCTATTTTTTGATTGGCCAAATAATCACCAAACCAGAGTTAAAAAGAATATGAAGAGGACAGTTAAGATTAAATTGATCTAAGCAGGGTCCAAAGAGAGATGGCAGAGTTCTTCCTTATGCCCTGGATAGTTGTGCTCCATCATCCTCATCTTTATGTCATGGAGCTCTAGGCTGTTTTTCCTAAATTCGGGGAGGACCCCAGCATGTAAAAGGTAAAAGTATCTGCTTTCAAAGTGATAATCACTGAAAAGGCAAACTCTCTTTGGGGTGAAGGTTGTCTCTGCCTTAGGTAAGCAATCACTGGAAGGATAAACTCTTATTAACCAATACAACAATCAAATGAGCATATCCATATCCATTCTTAGAAATTCCACATAAACTTATTAACATAAAAGAAAATACTCTTTTTTTAAAAATAAGATAGTTGTAATAGAGACAGAAATAGGCAAACAAAAATACTTAGTTAAAGGAAATTAATGTTTTGGTATCCGTTGAAAAAGCAAAAGTTAATATCAATCATAGAATTCTTAAGTTTGATATGATCATGATGGTGTTTCTGTATTATACAATATAAAGAAGAGATAAAATTTAGTTGAGCCTAGCTGGCTCATTTGGGAGATAAAAATTGCTGGTTGTGACTTCCCTTACATCTTGCAATCAGTAAATTATGAAGCAAGTTTTATGGTCTTGGTTTCATAACTTAAACAATACTACATAATTTTAACCTAGTTTTTTGCATTAAAGGACA
>NW_012155951.1:2467403-2468696 GCF_000956105.1 Propithecus coquereli | reverse complement strand
ATAAGAATGAAATTACATAATATGTGTATAACTGGCTTTTTTACTTAGCATAATGTTTTGAGGTTTATCCATGTTGTATTATGTGCCAATAGTTTTTTTTTTTATTTTATTGCTGAATTATATCAGTTGTATGAATATAAAATATTTTGTTTATACATTCATCATTTGATGGACATTTGGATTGGTTCTAATTTTGGACTAATATGAATAGTGCTCCTATTAATATCTTTGTGTGGTCAGACACCCAGGTGTAGATTTGCTGGGTCATATTTATGTTTGTTTAATTTTTATAAGATTGCCAAACAGTTTTCCAAAGTGTCTATTCCACGTAACCTTCCCATTTAACCATTTAACCATGAATGTATCAGAATAGTAATTTCTCCACATCTTCCCTAATTCTTGCTGTCATTTTTTACTCATATTTTACTCTTTTATACTCATAGCCACTCTTTTTGGGTGTGTGGTGGTATCTCATTGTGATTTTAATTTACATTTCCTTAAATACTGTGATGTATTTTAATGTTTTTAATAATCATTCCTATAAATTCTTTGGTGAAATGATTGTAAAAATGTTTGATCAATTTTTTTAATTTGGGTTTCTTTATGGACTTTTTAACAAATCTGTATGTATTTTGGATATAAGTCTTTATCAGATAGGTATTTGCAAATAATTTCTCCGTATTTTGGGCTTGTCTTTTTTTTTTCTTAATGCTATCTTTTAATAACATCAAACTTATCAGCTGATTCTTTTTTGGGTTGTGCTTTTGGTATTTTACCTAAGCACTCTTTGTCAAATCCAAATTCCTGAAGAGTTTCTCCTTTGTGTTCTTTTAGATAGTCTATAATTTTAGCACTTCATTTAGGTTTCTGATTAATTTTGAATTAATTTTTATGCATAGTATGAGGTAAGGGTTTAAATTCACCTTTTTGCAAGTGTATATACAATTGTCTAAGCACTATATGTTGAAAAGACTATCTGTTTCCCATTGAATTATCTTGGAACCTTTGTCAAAAATCAATTGACCCTAAATGTAATGCTTTATTTCTGGTCTCACACTTCTGTTCCATTGATTTATGTATCTATCTTTATGCCAATACCACACTGTCTTGATTATTCTATCTTTATAATAAATATTGAAATCATATCATGTACATTTTTCACTTATTCTTTTGTAAAATATTTTTGGACATTCTATGTTCTTTGCTTTTCCATATCAATTTTAAGATCAGCTTGCCAATTTCTACAAGAAAGCCTCATGAAATTTGAATAGGAATTTCGTTGAATATATTGAT
>NW_012155951.1:2465502-2467353 GCF_000956105.1 Propithecus coquereli | reverse complement strand
GAGTGCTGGCATGTTGTGTTTTTGCTTTTATTCATCGTGAGATTTTTTAAAAATTCCTTTTGGGTTTCACCTTTGACTTAGTTGTTGTTAAAAAGCATGTTATTTAGTTTCCAAATAACTTTTTCCATTTTCTTGCTGAAATTGATTTCTAGTTTTATTCCATTATGGTGAGAAAAGATACTTGGGATGATTTAGATTTTCTTAAATTTGTTAAGACTTGTTTGTGACCTAACATGTGATTGATCTATCCTTCAGAATGTTCTTGTGCAGTAGAGAAGAATGTGTATTCTGCTCCTGGTGGATGTAAAGTTCTGTATGTATCTGTTAATCCCATTTGCTCTATAGTGTTGTTCAAGTCTGCTGTCTACTGATTTTCTGTCTGGATGTATTATTCAAAGTGGGAGGGGGCGGGGTATTGAAATCTCCTACTGTTACTGTATTACTGTCAATTTATCCTTTCAGTTCTGTCAATATTTGCATTATATACTTAGGTGCTCTGATGTTATGTGCATATATATTTACATTTGTTATATCTCCCTGTTGCATTGGACCTTTTGTCATTATGAAATGCCCTTCTTTTTCTCTAGAGAGTTTTTAACTTAAAATATACTGTTTGATATTATGCTTTGTATGATGTAAATATAGCCATTCTGGTTTTCTTTTGGTTACCATGGATATAGTAACCAAAAGGTTGTTTTTGTTTGAAAAATCTCTTCAAAGTAAAATTAACTTATTTTGGAGTTTATATTGAGCTACCAGTAATTAAACACTCATTGATTATCATTAACTATGGTTTGTAGTTCAATTAACTATGTGAAACATGACCAAAATGATTATACTTGCATACATTTCCTAGCAATTTAATTATCTTTGTACCACCCTTTGTCTCCATTATCTTCAGAATCTGATGGGTAGAAGTGGTGGAATAGGAACTGTCATGAAAGTGTGTTGCTTGATGACTACATGGCCTCTATTTATATACATTAGAACCCATATATGAGTCCTTCTCCATTTCCTACTTCTTTGCTTGCTTAGGTATTCTACCAAGTTTTTTCTTTCTCGAAAAGGAAAAATATAATTCCTTCTACCCATCCTAGACTCATGGCTGAGGTCTCCATAACAACAGACAGTTTAACAAAAGAAAAACATACAATTGTACTTAACATAAGTTTTACATGACATGGTAGTTTTAATAAGGAAACAAAGACCCGAAGAAATGGGGAAACATGAGTATTTTTATACTAGGTTTGACGAAGAGTAGGTAGTCTTGGAGAAATATCATGGGGCAAATAGTATGATCAAATGGTAATAAACTGAGGGAAACTTAGCAAATCCTATTTGTTTAGATTGTCTGTCTGTGTCTCTGTGTCTTCGGGTAAAAAATGATCCTTTCCTCTGAGTATGGAAAGGGCACCTCTCACAAGAAGGTCTTGTGACAGGCTTCAGGGGAAGATCAGAAAAATCCTTCCTAGGTTTTTATGAACTATTTCATTGGAGAAGGGCAAAAGAAAGTCATATCTTTCTGCATCTGCTGTTTTCTCAAATTCCTTTAGCTTAAAGTATTTGGTATGTCAAGGTGTTATATTTTTGAGTAGCATGTCTGAACTCCATCACTTTACTGTTGCAACCCAAAGAAAGTTCTGCTTCCTCAAAAATCTCTTACTGTGTTTAAGATGTGTACAATCTGTACATACCACATAGCAATTGATTACAGCCAAACTTATATAAAAATGCTTTGCAGTTGTTCCTTGGTATCCATGAGAGATTAGTTCAAGGACCACCCTTGGATAATAAAATCCACAGACGTTCAAGTCCCTAATATAAAATGGCATATATTTGTATATAACCTAT
>NW_012155951.1:2447619-2462131 GCF_000956105.1 Propithecus coquereli | reverse complement strand
CATCATAATTCACTGCAACCTCAAAATTTTGGGCTTAAAGGATCCTTCTGCCTCAGCCTCCCAAGTAGCTAAGACTACAAACACACACTACCACATTCCACTAATTTTTTTGTATTTTTTGTAGAGACGTTGCTTTGCTATGTTGCTGAGGCTGGTTTCAAACTCGTAGCCTCAAGCGACCCTCCCGCTTTGGTCTCTCAAAGTGCTAAGATTACAGACGTGAGCCACTGTGCCTTTTCTCTGGCCACTTTCAAGATTTTCTTTTTATCTGTATTTTGCATGTGTATGTGTGTGTGTGTGTGTGTGTGTGTGTGTTTTAAACTCTGAGTGGGGTTAGCTCAAGCTGAATTTCTTCAATCTGTGATTTGATGATTTTTTATCAAATTTGAAAATTTTTCAACCAATATTTCCTCCAGTATTTTTTTCTGCTTCTTCTCTCCTTCTTCTCTTTCTGAGACTCACAAATACCAGGCCGGAAATTTTTGCAGACATTATGTCTGTTTTGTTCCTCCTTTTTCTTTTTCCCTTTTGGATGATTTCTACTGTTCTAGTTTTACTTATTCTTTCCTGTGCTATGTACGTTCTGCTGCTAAATCTGTCAAAATTACCTTCATCTCTGTTCTAATTTTTTCCATTCTTCTATTTTTCATTCTAGCTGAAATTACTTATTTGATCATGTATGTTGTACAAATTTTTATTAGATTCTTTATTATATACATTGTTATTTTAAAGTTCTTCCTTGATAATTCCAACATTTGACCTACCTCTTTTTTTGGTTCCACTGATTGGTTCACCTCTTTATGTTGACTCATCTATTGTTTCTTTGATTTTTCTCATAATTTTTGATTAAATATAAGCATTATGTGGAAAGAACTGGAAAAGGCGTGCTCCTTCTTTTTTTCAGCCAGTTACCATGAGTGGAGGACACTGAGTCAATGTAGTCTATATTTGTGTTTGGTCAGGTCTTTCCTCAATCTACTCTATAGTTGAATTGGTCAGGTTTTTGTTCTTGTTTTAATTAGATTCAATTTAACAAAAGTTTCAAATATTTTGAGGATAACCCACAACTTTTTCTTTCAAAAGGCTTAGGATCTAAGTGCCTGGAGGTTTTATTTCTTTTTCTTATAACACCTTCAGCTTTCACTTGGCCTTGTGCTAAACTTTACCTCAAGTTGGTCTCTTTAAATTCCATTGGTGCTTCTCAGTCGCAGGCTACCATTGCCTTAGTGGTCTCAGTGTAAATCTGAGAGTGCCTGGGGTGATTCTTTGTGTTCTCATGGCCTTCTCTCAAGCTTTACTGTCCTGCAACACCAGTGTTTCAGTCCAAGGTTGTGGTACTTCATATCTCCTCTTTACCACCTACCAACAGAGAGCTGCTGTCTTTGACTTAATCTAAATATCTGAAAATATATTTTCCTCAACCTCTCCATTGCCAAGTTATTTATAATCTCCCATATAAACATTTATCAAAATATTCTCTCTTCTCTCTAACTTTAATACTGTCGTTATAATAATCTTTACCTGCCGATAGGACCATACATTTATTTATTTGTTTATTCAAGTTTATCAAAGACATTGTGTGTCAAGTTCATATTAAGTACTTGGGGTTCGTTAATATGTAATATGTGAATCCTAAATAGACAAATCGTTGTAGAAAAACATTTAGTTCAATACTTACAATTATGTCATCCAGTTGATGGGTCATAGTTCATCCTATTAAAAATTCTCATTTTTTGTGTGCCTTGACATTTTTACTGAACAAGTTCCATGTGACTCTAAGATTTTTCTGTTTTAAATATAAGATAGCATTTCCTGCTCACTCTTGTAACATCATTGTTGTCCTCTCAATATAGTAGATAATTATTCAATAGATAATTACCCCAAAGACTATGCTAGCAAAAACTATCATTGTTCTGCGAGATATATATTTTAAAACCCAGTACTTTTGTCAACTAAACACTGCAACATTTACTGAAAGCTATAAGACATAGCCCCTGTCATCTTTTCAGGGCAGATTAAGAACTATAGCAAAATAGAAATTTTATATTTTCTAATCCAAACTCTACATATTAAAACTATAAAACTGAGGTCCAGTTTAAATGTTTATCCAGGGATATAAAACTAAATAGTACAGAATGAAAATATAACAGTCTCTTAAATTTTAAGTTGCTGATGTTTATTCTTCTAGGTCATTCAGAAACAGAATCTAAATAAGTTACATAAGCTTTTAAAATGTAGGAATAACTTATATTTCTACATTTTGGATAATATATATTATATCAATGAATAAATATACTGGTGTTTATCTACAACTTGATTTGACTTTCCAAAAGTTGTTCTCTTGAGATCTTTAGCCATCTTGACTCCCTGAGTTTCGCTCAATAACCTGGCCATTTTTTGTTAACAACCTTGTTCTAAGTAGTCAGTGTTTTACTCTAAGATATAGAAAATATCATCAAAAAGATATTGCTAAGTGGCTGAATGATCAAAGTAATGCTTTCTCTGCTTGCTATTATATGTATGTTTTTATTCACAGCATTATTTCTTGAAAAAAGAAAAGTTCCTGGTGGACTGTCACTCATGTATTCTAGGGTCATTCAGAGAGAGCATCTAGCTCAGAATTGAAAATTTGGTTGATGCTTAATAACTATTTTTTAAGGAACAAAAGATTTTCCTGGAATAAGGGGCAACTGCTACATATATCTTCAGCTTAAGAATCATTATATCACAATAGAAAACTTTTCAAGCATTGTAAAATTTATTGCAATGAGATTATTATCTCTACTTTATTAATGGATTGAAATCTATCACTTTGGTGACCTAAAAATGCCCTAAACTTATAATAATTTTCCCTCTGTTACAATAAATTTCTCGATTTACTTTTCTGATCAACACCTACTCACCCTTTGCCAGTTAAAATGCCACTTTTATATGATGCTTTTCCTAAGCTTCCCAGGTAGTCTAGATGTCTTCTCTGTGATTCTAAAATACTTTATAAAAATATATATTTATAGTACTAACCATGTTGTGTGTGTGTTTTGTTGTGAACTTATTTTTATCTCTCTACCATGTTCGTATCTTTAACACCTTGAAAAATAGCTAGCAACATAAATTCATATATTAGTATAATCATCATTTCATAATTATTTCCTGGATTACCAGACAAATACAAGTGGGATAAATATTCAACAGGCTTTAATTCTATTTATTGTGTAAATTTCAAAGATTCAATTTCATTACTTTGTTCTAATAACTGCTTAGGATTAGAAGCTAACACTAAATTATTAGATTAAAAGTAAAAACCTAATTTAAAAGATGTATCAAAATGCATTTGGGTGATTGATAAAGGGAAAATCTCTGACACCATTTACATAAAAAATAAATTCTCTTCATGATGGTAAGGAGGTCATCCCACAGGGTCGATATGTGCATAGAAGGCTGCAGTGAAAATTCAAGAAATTCCTCGATTTGCAAATTATATTTTCAACTTTTGTTGGAATAAGATATTTATTCTTCCTATTGCTGCATCATCCTACCCCTATTTACAGATAGAAGGGATATCTATCTGTCTATCTATCTATCTATGTGGCATCTTTCCTAGACCAATGAGACAATATCTGCTTTTTTGGTTTTTTTGTTTTGAATTCAGGACACACATTTATTGTTTCAATAGCTCATTTCACCTTTTTCTTTTTCTTCTTTTTCCTTCCCTCTCTCCCTTCCTACGTTTTCTTCCCTCTCTTTCTTCCTTTTATCTTTTCCTTCCTTTTTCTCTTTCTTCCTTCTGTCTCACATATTTCCTTTCTTCCAAATTTCCTCCCCAAATACTTGCTGAAAAAGTATTGGTATCATGATTTCACCCTCCCATCTGTAGTTTTCCTTGGACAAGACTCAGTGATAAAAGCCAAGACTTCTAGTGAGATTCCCAGGGCTCCATTTTAAAAGTTCCCTTTTCTAGAAAAATCATCCATTTTTACATGGATTAGGTTATGTCTCCTACTATATACTTTCTAAGGACTCAATAATTGTCTGTATTAGCACTTACTACAATTGAATAGCTATACTTTAGAAAAGTACATTTTTTTAAAATACTGGTATCCTGCAACAGGATGTTTGCTTTCTCTTGTATGAACTCATGAGTGTCTCTTATCATTTATATATTCTTAGGATCTAGCACAGGTACCTGAATATTATGAAGGTATTGCAGCACTATAACTTGTCTTTAATTTTCTAGGGCTCCCATGACAAAGTTCCACAAACTGGGTGCCTTAAAACAACAGAAATTTATTCTCTGACAGTTCAGGGTGTCAGAACTCTGAAATGAAGATACTGACAGAGGCATGCTTCCTCCAGAGCTTCTAGGGGAGGACTCTTACCTCTTTCAGCTTCTAGTAGCCCCAGGTGTTCCTTGGTTTATGTCCATGTAACTCCAATCTCTGCCTTGGTCTTCTCATGGATTTCTTCTCCCTGTGTGTCCTCACATTGTTTTACTTATTTTCATGTCCGTGTCTAAATTTCCCTCTTATCATAAATATATCAGTCATATTGGGTTAGGACCCAACCCTACTCTCTTATGACTTCATCTTACTACTTGCACATCCATCAACCTTATTTTCAAACAAGATCATATTCTCAGAAACTGAGAGTTAAGATTCAACATATTTTCGGGGGAACACAAATCAATCCATAAGAGAAATATTCCTGAACCATCAGTGCTCATTTTCTATCATGGGAAGGCTACAGGTAGGGTATTGGCCATGCACGTTTATTGACTTCGATTTCGGTTCAAGTATTCCTATCAGTTACTGAGTTAGACATTGGGAGGTACAGATACCGAGTTTTCTTGAAGAAGTACAAAATACAGGTATGTGAAAGGAGGGGAAGGTATGTACCCAAATAATTAGAAAGGAGCATGATCAGTGAAATAGCACTTATATGGAAAACTGAATGCCATGAAAACTCTTGGGAATGACTAAGTATTTTTAAGAAAGGGAGGTATGTTAGCAAATAGAAGCCAAATGTTATTGGAGTAACAGGCACCCCTAAAATGCCAGTCACTTGAATCACAAAGGTTTTAGTTCTTGCTTATACCACATGTGCACCACACATCTCTTTTACATGCCGTCTTCACTTCGGAACCCATGTGGTGCAGGCCCTGCCATCTCAAACACTGCAAGCTGTAGTGACAGAAAATAGAAGATCCTGGGGAGTCTCACATAGTTAATTAAGTATTCTGGCTCCGAAGTGACATAGCAGCACCTTTGTTTACAGTACTTGAGCCAAATAAGATCCCGTGTTCCTCAGTAACTTCGCAAATATGTCACAGGCAAGTCAAATTCGAAGTATCCAAAACTAAATCATCTTTTCCCTTAAAATTGATTATTTTCCAATACCCCTTTTCTCAGAAAGTGGTTCCATAATCTACCTAATCATCTGGGAAGACACCTAGATGAAATTTTAAACATCTTTCCCTTCTTTTTTGATGTCATTTAGCCACCATGTTCTAAATGGTTCCATTTTGTCACTTATCTCTGGAATGTGTTCTCTTCTCTTTGCCAGTACTGTAAACACTACTGCGAAAACATTAACTCTTGACATGACCATTGCCATATCATCCAACTGATTCCTTGCTTTTATTCATACTTCCCTCTAACATATTTCTCAAATTTTAAGGTAGACTGAACTTCTCAGAACACACACTTATATCAATTCTTTAAAACTTTGTATTGATCTTATGATAAATATCAAACTGCCTGTCACTGTCCTTGCTCATCAGCTTCATGTCAATCCACTGGGTCTTTGAGCTCCAGCCGTGAAGACCTTTGTCAGTTCCACGCTCATTTCTGCATTATTTCATCATCCTCTCCCACTCCAATTTTTTCAGACTATCCTTCCTTATATCTCAGATTGAACATTACTTCCCAAGGGAAGCCTTCTCTTATGACTTCTATCATCCTCACTTAGGTCAAAACCTAAAATTCTGTGCTTCTCCATAACAAATACAACCACAGAGCCGAGTAAATAATTAGGATTAATTTCTTAATGCATTTGATCACTTTTATTCTTCCCATGAGAGAAGAGTCCACGTCTCTTTCGTAAACACAATTTTCCAGCATTCAAAATAGTGTCCTAACTATACCAGACTTTGAATCATCATATATTCAATGAACATATTTTGTTGTTGTTTTTTAAGAAAGGATGAACCTCTTTGACTTTACCTGAATAATTCTTTGAAATCTAAACTGTGCTGCTTCTTGCTTAGGGCCTATAGACTGTTCCTGCTTGATACTGATTGAAAGCCAAACTCCGCTGAGGAGTATGTGAGTATCAGCTACTATATTTAATGATAGCTTTCAAACAATAGTTAAGAGCACATTGGAGCCCAGAGCTCTTTAAATGTATGCAGGGTGGAGGAGAAAGTGTCAATTGATATTAGAAATTACAATCCTCATCACTCACAAGCTTTAAAATTCTGTCTAAAAGCATTATACCTTCAAATGCTAGCAGAGTTTTAATGTTCTTCCAAATTCTTTGATATCAATGATGATGATAAGAGAGCAAAGTGAAAACCACAGAGAAGAAAAAGAAAGGATAAAAAGAATCGAATTCATAGCTTGATCATCAACCATACTATCTATGTTTTCCTGCTGAATGATTTTTGCCAGAACAATGGAATGAATATATCCTTCTCAAAACCATTTCTTGGAAATTTTTTTTCTGCAAATAAATGAAGAATTTCAGTGAGTTAACATAGTGTTTCCCCACTTTAATGGCCTTGCATTAAAGTGAAAGAACATTACTGTAAGGATATAGGAAAAAGCAAGCTGGGTTTCTCCTACTATACTCTTATAACACCACACTTCTGTCACCCCAGATATTTTGGCATCCCCCCCAATACAGAGCAATTTTGCAGATGATTCTCCAGCATTCGCCAGCTGGGTGTCCTCTAATTCAATTCAATTCTGACACTATCCACCTGGAAATAGCATCAAATCCCACAGTCTGGGGGCTCAGTCCCACACACAGGGCCACCACTTCAGATGCCAATCGCAAGCACACGTTGTGGCCTGTGCTTCTGAGCAATCAACTATCAATTGGGCTTTCCATGACCCCCTCCCCGGCATCAATTAATTTTCTAGAGGAGCTCACAGACACAACTCAAAGAAATACTTTACTTTTGTTTATCCACTTATTATAAAGGATATTACAAAGAATACAGATGAATGGCCAGATAAATGCATATGGTAGGCATGGGAGACTGGGCACAGAGCCTCTATGCCCTTTTTAGGCAAGTCAGCCTTCAGAAACCTCAAGTGTTCAGCTATCCAGAAGCCCTCAGAGCTCGGTTCTTTTGGGTTTTTATAGAAGCTTCATTATCTAGTCAGGATTGATTAAATCACTGGCCTATGGTTTATCAACTTAACCTCCAGCCCCTCTCTTCTCCCCAAATGTTTGGAATGGGACTGAAAATTTCAATTCTGTAATTGCAGGGCTAGGTTCCTGGCATCCAGCCCCTATTCTGAGGCTATCAAGTGGCCCCCAGCCACCAGTAACCTCATTTGCATTCATAAGACATTGTCATCACTCAGGAAAAGCTAAGGATTTTAGGAACTATATGTCAGGAAACTGGGACTAAAACCAAATATATGCCTCACAATATCACAATTACAAAGTTCCACAAGAGGTGGTTTTATTTATTTAATTTCATTCAACTTCAAATAGTGTAGACTATTACATGAAAAGAAAATGGAGATTCGGGGAGATTAAATGATTAATTACAATCATATAACTTGCAAATAACTGGTCTGTGACTAAGAATTTAGTACTTCTGAATCCAAATCCTTATTTATTTGTCATTATATTATAGCTTACCTATTTCCAGATAGTCACTCTTCACTAATACAGTAATGGCTGGCAGGTGAAGATGACTTCAAGAGGTCAAAGGACAAAAACAATTGATTTCCTGTCACTGAGTCTAGGAAAGTAGAGACATCCTGACACACTATCCCTTGATATTGTATAATATGATTGTAAAGTAGAAATATGAATCAGATAATTGACTGGAAAAATGGAAGGCAACAGCTGGTGAATGATCCCTGAAGTGAAGTGTTTGGGAACAAAGGCATACCAATTGGGGAGGAAGGGAACGTATAATGATAGAAAAACAATTCTAAGATTTCTCTCTCCCATCTTGCTGAAATTGGGTATGCTCTTCGTGTTGTTATTGATGAATTTTTTTTTTACTTTTTTGTTTATTTTTCATTTTTTAATATTTTTTATTGTTCAGTTTTGTTATCTTTATATAACTTTGAATATTTTTTATTTATTTATTTTTTAAATTCAGGATATTATGGTGCTACAAACATTTTGGTTACATAAAATGCATTTGCCTTGCTCAAGACAGAGACATAAGCATGTCCTTCCCCCATACAGTGAGGCCCGTCTCCGTTAGCTGTGGGTTTACCCATTCCACCCCCTCTACCCCCCACCCCTCCCACCTGACTGGCACCCAGTGAGTATTACTACCATGTAAGCACCTTAGCGTTGATCAATTAGTACCAGTTTGATGGTGAGTAAATGTGGTGCATGTTTTTCCTTCCTTGTGATACCTCACTTTGAAGGATTATATTTTATTTTTTAAGAGACAGGGTATCACTATGTTGCTCAGGCTGAGGTGCAGTGGCTATTCACAGGCATGATGCCACTACTGATTAGCATGTGAGTTTTGACCTGCTTCATTTCCAAACTGGACCAATTTACCCCTCCTTAGGCAAGCTGGTGTCCTCCCCTCCCAGGAGGCCACCATATTGCTTCCAAACTTAGTGTGGACACCTGATCTGCATAGTGCACTACAGCCCAGAACTCCGGGACTCAAGCAATCCTCCTGCCTCCGTCTTTCTAGTAGCTGGAGCTATAAGTAGGCACCACTGCGTCCAGCTTTGTTTGTTTCTGAGAACCGAGAATGCAAGTCTCTGAGGACAGTCACTGGCTTATATAGAGCAAGGATTTCCACAGGTTGACAGAGTAGCCTAAATTGACTTGGCTCAAAAAGGTGACTGCAACCCTGGGACATCCTGAATGAAAGACCTTCTTACAAGCTTATTCTTCTCAGACAAGGTGACAACACATACAAAATCAGAAACATACCTCTAGGGCACCACAGCAAGCACCAAAAAAAATGTGCGTGGTTTCTATAGTCAGGTGTGTGTGTGAGAGAGAGTGTGTGGGCATTTGATTACATTTTTTAAATTAAATTCTTTGTGCATAACGTCTACAAGATTTTTATATGCTATCTTCACCACATGAATCAATGTGATGGATACTAACAAACAGGTATCATATTCATGAACAAAGGAGATGTTTATGAGATTCTCATTCCAAAATCTCGGTGCCAGAATTAGGAGGGACAGAGATTATACTGGCAATTTCATATAGATATTCCCAAAGGAAAGAAACGTTGAGAGCATTCAGATGTCTTTGCCCCTCATGTTCTTTTTCCTGTGCTTAACTTTGGCCTCAGTGAAAGGAAGGGATGGCTTTTTTATTCCACACAAAGGGTTGCCTTGCTTCTAAAGAGCAATCAACATATACAACTTGGAGAAGAGTTTGTGTGCCCCACATGAATGAACTAAAATCTACTTTTAGCATCATTTTCCCTATGATACTCTTTCTGATTTCAATGGCCTAAAAATAAAGCCTTTCTTTTGAATATGACTCATTTGGAGCCAATGTTCTAAAGACATATGAATGTGAATGCCATTGAATAATTTAATGGGACTGTGCAAATCAAATAGAGCAGTTCAAGTCCTTGCCAGCGGAGTAGAGGAAAACTGAACACAAGAAGCTTAATCTGCACAAGTAAACTGTCCTACTCAAACACGTACAGAAAGAATCAGACGATTAGCCAGCGGCTGCTTTTTATATATAGCAAACAAACCCAATTACATGGGGAGGAATATTCAAGCGCAGCATAAAAAGTTATCAGAGGGCCTGCAGAGATTCCCCCTGGAGCTTCCAAGCACAGATTCAGTAGCCAGTAATTTCTACTTTCCTAGATAATGTGCAAGGACCATGGTGCTGATTAGCCCTTAAATCACACTCTCCCAGGAAAACTAAAGCCTTTAATTTAGTTAACGGGCAGAGATGTGTCCCTGCTTTTCTCTTTTTCACCTTCAACCCTTCCCTGGCAGTTTAAAGACATGGTGTGAGAATGCACGTCTTTGTATTTGTGTGTCTGTTGGTGTAAGAAACAAGATTGAAGGTTTTGGTCATCTGAGATCTATACTAAGACTCCTTATTAAATTAGTAAGAAAACTTTCTCCATTAAAGTCAATTTGGAATCAGTATTTGAGTTTGAATGATGGGAAGGGGCTTTTTTTTTTTTTCATTATCATCCATAACTAATCTCTCAAACCCTGATAATATTTAAGTTCTCTGCTGCCTACATTGCAAAGAGGACAGAGAAGAAGAGAGGAGAAATGAAGTTAGTTGTTTATGTGTCTATTTTTGTTAAATTGACCGGAGCCTCTTAAAAGAAGGTCCATGCCCTCATCATCCTTGTATAACCAAAGACTATCACGATGCCCAGCGCTTACCAGATACTTGGTACACATATATTTTTTAGTGGTCACAATTTAAGAAGATGAGAAGTGCTCAAACCATAAAAGTAAAGGGAGAAATCAAAAGGAGGAAAATTATAATTTCAGCAACTTAAAAAATTGTGTAAATGAAAATTGTAAATAAAATCAAAGATAAGGAGAAAACTGGAGAAATAATTACATCACATAAAACAAAGGTTTGATCACTTTAATATATAATGGTTCCATACAGCTCATTAAGAACTCAGCAATACGAACAGATACGAACAGATAACTTATAAATAACATTGTCAATAAAGTGTCATTTTTATTTTTCAAGTTAGAAATACCATCAACTGGCATATATCAAGTTGAAATACCAATTACCCAACATACCAAAAACTAAGAAATGGACAAATATAAGGAAAAAATGTGACATTAATCTATAATTAACAGAGAAATAACTGGACATTGAATATGGTATACAACCACTATCAATGTCAACTCTCATATATTAATACAATACTTCAGTTTTATATTCTCAGTTCTTAGTCCAACTTGCCTGTAAATTCACAAATTAACAGAATGTTTATCTTCCTGGGGATAAAAGCTTTTCTCATGAACAGAGAATGAGATCTCTTTCTGCCTGCTTTCTCCCTTTCTCTCATACATATAATGGCTTCACAGATATATCTGCTTTTCTTTGCTCACACAGAACATGGTCCAGTTACCTGCATCTACACAGAGCATTACTGAGTACTCAGCTCAGGGAAAATAATAGAGTGAAAACATATATCAAGCCAGCCCTCTGGAGTTTTCATGGTCTAGTTCTTTGCTAGAAGCAAAGATGGATAAAAGTATTTACCTCTTAAATGTTTACCTAATACTGTATGAAGCAGTGACCTTAAGTGGTCTTTACAGCTCATAGACCCCACACACAAAATTATGAATGAACAATTTTTATTCCCCTGAAACTAATGGTTCTGGCACACTCTCCTCCTCTTCTAGAGGACTGAAAGCTATATTCTCTGGTGAAATTACTATAATTCATAGATGGCAGTGACCAAGTTTCTGAATTTAGGCTAAGGTGGGAGACATAAAAGAATAAATAGCAAAGAAAAACTGTCAAGAGTTTATTAGGGAAGGCTGATACAGTTGACTTGAGTTTCTAAACTTGACCTTGAATAATCAATCAACTAGCATATATTCCACCAGAGACTCCTATGTGTCAGGGTCTAAACTCAAACTCCTTCACCAGGCAAGTAAAGTCAATGAGCTACAGTGAACAGGAGGTCTGTGCTGAACTATTAGTAAGTGTCCTATACACAAATAGTAGCAGCCACTCAATTGTTTTTTGTTTGTTTTTGATCCTCATGCAAGAACAGAGGTCCAATGATGCCACGACTTCTCAATTTTGAAAGAAGTTGGAAATTGAAACCCATATCTAAAATTTTCATTAAAAATTTTTAGAAACAAACTCATTTTTATTATAAGTATACTGTAGACTAAATAAGACGTGTGTATTGATGGGATTCAGCCCTCAGGTTGCCATTTTCAAATTTTGCGTAAGGCATCATGGTAGACAATGTGGAGAGATGAAGTGAAGTGTAAGATTTAATTGTTGCTCTCACAAAGCTTCAAATTTGGTCTGTAGAAGCTTCTTCAGTCTAGCTGCTTTCTTATTTTTATCTTACCCCCATTATTCTTTGAGCCCTTTCTCTTTCTTTCTTTCTTTCTTTCTTTCTTTCTTTCTTTCTTTCTTTCTTTCTTTCTTTCTTTCTTTCTTTCTTTCTTTCTTTTTTTGACAGATTCTTTCTTTCTTTTTTTGACAGAATCTCACTCTGTCACCCGGGCTAGAGTGCCCAGCAACCTCAAACTCCTGGGCTCAAGCAATCCTTCTACCTCAGCCTCCCGAGTAGTTGGGACTACAGGCATGCACCACCATGTCCGGATAATATTTTATATATATTTTTAGTTGTCCAATTAATTTCTTTGTATTTTTAGTAGAGATGGGATCTCGCTCTTGCTCAGGCTGGTTTTGAACTCCTGAGCTCAAACAATCCGCCCGCCTCGGCCTCCCAGAGTGCTAGGATTACAGGCGTGAGCCACGGTGCCCGGATTCTTTCTTTCTTTCTTTCTTCTTTTCTTTTCTTTTTTTTACTTTCTGGCTCATAAAATATGCCAGGTCTATGTTGTATTTCCCTTCCCTATCTTTGCTTTCGTTTAGTGGGAATGGCATATGAAAACCAAGATCTGGATGGAGTATTGAGGTCTTATTCCCAGTCTTTTCATTGGATAAAATGGAAATACACAAGACTACACTGATAAACAGAGAATAAAGGAAGGAAAGAGGGAAGGAAGGAAGGAAAGAGGACTCATTCTTCCTTATAACAGAATGACAGCTAATAAATGTACAAGGACTGATGGGATTGGAAAATCACCATTTTGCAACCATCACAGTAATAACTAATTCAGAAGAGAGACATAGGAAGATACTAAGATCACACAAGTAAAAATATATTGAGAGTGGGATGTTTACACGTTCTCAAGATATTGCAACACAACATACTTACTATGAGCAATAATTTCAGAGTAGATTGCATCGCCTTAATCATGTAATAAAAGTTGGTTTCACAAGTAATCAGAGATATGAAAAATCAAACCAGTTACATCACTTCTATAATATTAATGTCAAACAAATTCATAATATAAATCTAATGCTGAGGAAACATCACATCGATACTTCAATAGCATGCAATACTGTTTATTGCCTCTTTTTCTTTATTTCCCTTCTTTCTTCAGCTTCTGTTACACAGTAGTCTACTGTTTTGTTTTGTTTTTTCTCTTGTCCTTCTTACTGCATTTCCTCTTATCATACTCTCCTGAGGCCAGTTCCTCCTTTCCAGTGTTTGTATCATTCATTTTCGTGACTTTGGTTCTCACATATGATTCTACAGCTCACAGATTCAGATGCACATTTCTGACCTTCTACTGGGCAACTTCTTCTGTACATGTAACTGACAACCAAGGACCAGGCTCGTTTTCTCTTCTGGGCTGGCTGTCCTCTTCCTTCTTATCTCAATGGAGGGTGGCTACCGCCAGTTGCCTAAGCCAGAAACCCCATCCTCTTTGTCACTCCCACCCTCTTATCACCACATGCAAGCAATCATCACGCCTTTGCCATTTTCCTCGATACCTCTTCTAACTACCAGTTATGCTGGATTCTTTCAAATTCTTCATAATTTGAGCTTACAGTCTTGCATCTCTCTGATCCATTTTCCATTCTATAGCCACGGAGACATTTCTAAAAGGTAAATTCCACCATCAATTCTTCCAGATACTTTTCCCGGAGTACAAAACTTAGAGCTAATGACTGGTAATGCTATAAGGCTTCCTCAACTGTCCCCCAACTCCGACCCTACACATTATGTTCCAGTCTGTTCCCTCTTGTCCCTGTGTTTTTGCACATGCTGATTTTTGCCACTTCTGGCTAACCCCAGGAACAGCCTTCCTTTTTCAACTTTAGCACCACTTTTGTCAGATTTCTTTCCTCAGTTCCCTCAGACTAGATCAGGTCTCTCTTCTTTGCATACCGATAGCATTTCTTTTATTTCATGTTGCTCTCATTTATCGATTTTTTTCATTAAACTGCCTTGTAAATGGTTTTCTAAATCTTCTGACTATCAGGGGTAAAGTTTCTATTTAGTACGAATTTGGCTTGAACACTTAATAATATCTGTATTTCTTTTTTAGGTAAAGCATGGCTCAGGATCAAGTTGTCTACAGGGAGAGCAGTAGTCACAAGGTCCAAGATGTGTGTGTGGACAGAGCTCAGCCCCTGGATTGAGGGCTGGTCACTAAGGCAAATAGCCCTCACTCCATATCAATGTCCAGATGATACCCAGCATAATGCTTAAAGAACAATTTGGAAAAAA
>NW_012155951.1:2445677-2446745 GCF_000956105.1 Propithecus coquereli | reverse complement strand
CCAACACTGTCTAATTTTAGCATAATCTCAACACACCAAAAATAAATCCTGTACCCAGTAGCAGCTACTCTCCATTGCCCTACCTTCAGTCCCTGGAAACCAATAATTTACTTTGTGTCTCTGTATCTTTGCATATTCCAGATTTTTCATATAATTGGAATCACACAGTATGTGGTGTTTTTGGTCTACCTTCTTTCACTAAACGTAATATTTTCAGAGTTCATTCATAATGCGACATGTATTAGTATTTCATTCCTTTTTATGGCCAAATAATATTTCATTGTATGCATATACCACATTGTATTTATCCTTCATCAGTTAATATACATTTGGGTTGTTTCCATTTTTTGCCTTTCATTAATAGGGCTGCTAGGAACATTTTTGTAAAACGTTGTACATGGATATATTTGTTTCAATTTCTCTTCTGGGTCATGCGGTAATGCTATGTTTAATATTTTGAAGGAGTACAAAACTCTTTTCTAAAGTGGCTGTACTATTTGACATTTACACTAGCAATGCACAAGGGTTCCAATTCCTCCACCTACTCACCAACACTTGCTATTATCCATTTCTTTTTTATTATACATAAGAAGTCCAGCTCTTGCTTAAGAAACCTACGTGTGCTTTTTCAGGCCTGATCCCAGGCAATTACAAAGGCTTTACCAGTCAGATCTCAAGGGGGTGAGCCGCCCTTCCCACCCTGCGTTGCATGCAGTCTCTGAAGGGATTGCAGTCCAAGAATCAGTGCCCTCTGAGTGGTCATGCTCTTTCACATATTTATATTCCCAGCCCCCACCTTCATTCCTAGGTGTCTTTCTCTGAGGCCTTGGACAGATGTCTTCTTTAAGTGCCTCCACTGAGACCTCCTTCTAGGGAAATAAGAGAGAAACCTTAAAAACAAATTTCTCCACTTCACCTTGTAGTAATAGTACTTTTCTACTTCTATCTCCACCAGCCAGCTCTCTCCTCCCCTCAAATTCCATAAAACCACTGGCTTCCTTGACAATGAGATGACTCCCAGGTCTGTCCAGACAAGGATATATATTCTTATTATTTTTATTCAACATC
>NW_012155951.1:2439575-2441504 GCF_000956105.1 Propithecus coquereli | reverse complement strand
CCTTTACCACGTAGGCCGCCCCTTCACTTTCATTTTCTTTCATTGATGTTGACACTAGCTCTCTGGAATTTCATCTTTTCAAGGGGAATAAAATCATGTTTCAAATAAGTTGTCAATTTTCCAAAGCATTTATCTTGTCCACTATTAACTTCATCAAATTTAATACTGTATTGACTACTCAAATGTTTACACTGCATGTGGATTTTGGAGATTGAATAAATACCACGCATCATTTCCAATAGTTAAGCAGGAAAACAGGTAATCCAGAAAATCCTAGAAAGAAGGAGATGTGTATGGAAGGCGCAGAGTGGAAAGACATAAAGGATCGTCGTCAAGTTAAGGGGATGGAAGAGGTGGAGAAGATGTACAGAGGAGACGGCTGAGTTGTTCAGTCTTGGTGGACTGCAGAATTTAAGTTCTCAAAGCTGAAGCTGTCACCGAAGATGCTTCTTTTCCTGCTGGACAGCGGCAAAGCTCTAAATTCAGCAATGAGGGCAGAGAGTTCACCTTCTTTGAGGTAGCTTTGTATATATGGATGCTAGAAGAGGGGACATTTTGGTGGGAGGACACTCAGGGATTTGGGAAGACAATAATTAAATGGGCATCATAGAAAAATTATCAGGACCCGAATTACAGGTTTTGTGATAGACACTAAAAAGCTAGAATGGATTTTGTTTGTTTTGAGCTCACACTATTCATAAAAAACACGGGAAAGGAAATGAACCCATTTCAAGAAGCTGATTAAGCTCCTGGTGCCATCATGCTTGGTCGGCCAGTGGTCTGCCCTTTTTATTGCAGCTTTTAATGGCGTCACTTCAGTTTATCAGGGAGCACTACACTTTATGTTTGCATGGTCATTTAAGTGCTTCTTCCCTAAACACAGAGTGTTTTATACCCTCAGCTACCAAAGGAGTTGCTGCCTGGAAGCATTCCTTTTTCATAAGTCATTTAAAATGTCCTATGTATCATTTTATGACAACTTTACAAGGTTTTTCGAGGTAACTATGGTTATCCCCTGAAGATATAACTAATGATTTTACTTCCTAATCCTCAAATTTCTGTGGATTCACATTATAATAAAACCCATAAAACTCATAAGATTTGTAATGAAAGTAACCCTGGTGTTCCAGGGGAAAAAAAATTTCCAAATGTCAAGATAGAGTCGGTAGGACATTACGGTACAGCTGTATTACAGTTCCTCAGCTATTCTTGCAGGGTGCCAATTGCATAGAATTCATAAAATCATAAATTACCATTAGGTGGGCAAGGTGAAGATAAATGGTCAGGAAGCAGTGGCTTGCTCCTTAGAGGTGAGCAGTGGGTCAAATCTCAATCATTGTGTGTGTAATGTGAGTAGAAAGACCATGAAACATGGATTCCTATGAGATTCCACTTAGCTCTCCAATTACTAACAGTTTTCTCAAGAAAAATTCCACATGACAAATATATGATAGCATTTAGAGCTTATTAAGCTCTAAATTCTAGGCAACATGAGGGATGAAAAAGAAGTTTACAGTTGGAAATATAATTCTAGCTGGATTATTTAATGTTCAATCATGTGGCGTAGGGAACAAAGGGAGAAAATATATTATGTCAGGTTGAATATGATTGACAGGAAAAACTACAGGTATTGAACAAAGGAAATATGAATTCTGGTTGCAGATGAGCTAAACATTTTTATTATTTTTAACATAGCACTTTATTTTTATTTTCTCACCTATTAAAAATGAAAACAAAAGATTGGAGGTATTTGTGCAAAAAAAGTCTAAAAAGATTTTTCTCAACTGTATTATTTCCTTGTTTTACCCTTTATACTTAACATTACTAATAGAATAGTATAAGTATAGACACACTTGTCACCAGCTTAACATCAGTCTCCCTGAAAACAAGGTTAAGAACTCTCACTATAATGGGAGAGCTTAGAAGCCA
>NW_012155951.1:2430877-2432045 GCF_000956105.1 Propithecus coquereli | reverse complement strand
AGAATTATTATTTAATACAAAAAAATAAGGTAAGTATTGGCAAGGATGTTGAAAAAAGAGAACCTTGTATTCTGTTGGTGGAAATATAATTTGGTACAGTGATTATGGAAAACAGGATGAATGTTCCTCAAAAAATTAAAAGTATGATCCATCAATCTCATTTCTGGGTGTATAACCAAAGGAAATAAAATCAGTATCTCTGTCTAAAAGAGGTTATCTACATATCCGTAGTCATTGTAACATTTATAATAGCCAAGTTAGTGAATCAACCAAAGTGTCCATTGATAGATAAATGGGTTAAAAAATACCACACACAAAACCACACACCCTGGAATATTATTCATCATTGAAAAAGAAGGAAATGTTGTCATTTGAGACAGAAGTAATTAACCTTGAGGAGGTTATCTTAAGTGAAAACTTTTAGGCACAGAAAGACAACTACTGTGTGGTCTTGCTTGTATGTGGAATCTGAAAAAGTTGAATGCATAGAGGCAAACAGTAGAATGATGGCTACCAAGGGCTGAAGGGTAGAACAGGGAGTAGGGAGATGTTGATCAAAAGATACGAAGTTTTAGTTATGCCACATGACTAAGTTCTGGAGATATAACTTGCAGCATAGTGACTGCATTTAATAATATTGTATACTTGAAATTTTCTAAGAGGGTAGATCTTAAATGGCCTCACCACATACACAAAAGTGACCACGTGGTGTAATGAACATTAATTAGTTTGATTGTGGTGATCATTTCATAATGCATGTGTATATCAAAACATCATGTTGCACATCTAAATAGATACAATTTTTATTTGTCAATTATACCTCGATAAAGACGGAGAAAACCCCAAACAAGAAACAAAGCTTAAACATGAATAGTTTTCAACAACAGTGGCATGGCTTTCAATAGTATCCTATTTGTAATTTCTTACTGTATAGGCCTTTCCAATTAAAAAATAAATAAATAAAGACAGAAAAAGGAAAGAAACATATTGTAAGTTCTCTCTTCAACATATGCTGTAAGATTTCTGCAATATTTAGAAATAGGCTATGAAATAATTTTTGACTTTTTTAAATTTTGAGAGATTATGGAAAAAAACTTTTTGACTTAAGAATATTTCCCCAACACAACCCCCTCACCACACCCCCAAAGATAAATACTCTCTGAAAAAA
>NW_012155951.1:2430284-2430827 GCF_000956105.1 Propithecus coquereli | reverse complement strand
TTTTCTTTACATCTTCACTGAAATATCCACCTGCTCACAAAGGCCTTTCCTGGGCACTCTAACTATACCCTATCTAACACTGCAATCTGCCTACCACCACCATGACCCTGCCCCTGCCACACACACACACACACACACACACACACACACACACGCACAGAAACTTCCTATTACCCACCCATGCTTTATTTTCTCTTTAGCACTTTACATGGTCTGGCATAATTTGATGGATATATTAGCTAGGTAAATAGGAAGCTGTTTGTGTGTATTAATGTATGAGTGTGTTTGTGTGTGTATGTATACATATATTTTTTTCTTTAGTTTATTGTCTATCTCTCCTTCAGAACAGTCTTGTGAGGGCAGAGATCTTTGTGTGTTTGGTCACTGCTCCATCCCCAGCACCTATAATGATGCATGGCACATAATGGTACTTAATAAACATATATCGAATGACTGACTAATCAAATAAATGAATTAGTGATTGACTGAAAACCGAATATTGGGGGCAGGACTCAAGGCTTAAAATTGTTGTATGGGATGGGA
>NW_012155951.1:2426412-2428209 GCF_000956105.1 Propithecus coquereli | reverse complement strand
CATTGTCTCTGGTCTTTGAACATACCTCACACCCCAGCCTTGGGATCTTCACACTTGCTGATCCCTCTACCTGTAACGCTCTTCTCCTAGGTAGTCACAGAGATTGCTTTCTCATTTTCTTTACATCTTCACTGAAATATCCACCTGCTCACAAAGGCCTTTCCTGGGCACTCTAACTATACCCTATCTAAAACTGCAATCTGTCTACCACCACCATGACCCTGCCCCCGCCACACACACATACACACACACACACACACACACACACACACACACACGCACACGCACACGCACAGAAATTTCCTATTACCCACCCATGCTTTATTTTCTCTTTAGCACTTTACATGGTCTGGCATAATTTGATGGATATATTAGCTAGGTAAATAGGAAGTTGTGTGTGTGTATTAATGTATGAGTGTGTTTGTGTGTGTGTGTATACATATTTTTTTTTCTTTAGTTTATTGTCTATCTCCCCTTCAGAACAGTCTTGTGAGGGCAGAGATCTTTGTGTGTTTGGTCACTGCTCCATCCCCAGCACCTATAATGATGCATGGCACATAATAAACATATATCAAATGACTGACTAATCAAATAAATGAATTAGTGATTGACTGAAAACCGAATATTGGGGGCAGGACTCAAGGCTTAAAATTGTTGTATGGGATGGGAGGAAAATACAAATGACAATCACAAACTACTCTCTCCAGAGAACCCTACCCAACATTTTTAAAGTGGTAAATGTGGAGTTAATAAAGTTTATATTACATACCTGAAAGTTTTTTAATAAAGTTTTAGACAAATCAATGAGGACAATGTATAATGGGCTTTAATAGAAATTGGTATTTTTCATGAATAAAGCTAATCTCTGAATTGTCACCCTGATAGATATTCCTTCAACTCTAAAACAACATCTGATGCTGCTGATGAAAGCCAACTCTCAGGGTAAATGGAGCATGATGCCCCAGTGTGACAAATCTAATTAATGTATTCACTGTACAAAATTTATTGAATACTTTCAATAAATGTGCCTCAGCAACAGCAGGAACTACTTTGGCATTCTTTTGCAAGAGGTGCTTCTGAAGTGACCTGCATATTCTGAGTTGCAGATTTTGAGTTTAGCAGTTAGTTATGTGCCTTCAGGGTAAATATCTAGTCTATTGATATCTTAAGTGCTTGTGAAAAAAATAAATACAAATAATAATTTAAATTATAATTGACTTAATTCAGTCACAAGTACAATAACAGGAATGAAACTTCATCTTTTGTGTGTGTGTGTCATTTTAATGCTACGTTATTCTCCTATACCCTCTTTTACTCTGATTGCCCCACATTGCACAGTGGTTTGTGTTTGAAGGGTCTCTGACTGATGACCTTTCTGTTGTTTGCTGTGAAGTTTCTGCTAGTATACAATTGTCTAAAACTCAATAACCATTTCTCAAAAAACTAGACATACACATGGCCAACAAGTATACAAAAAAAAGACCCAACATTACTAACCATCAGAGAAATGCAAGTCAAAACCACAGTGAGATATCACTTCATACTTGTTAGAATTATTATTTAATACAAAAAAATAAGGTAAGTATTGGCAAGGATGTTGAAAAAAGAGAACCTTGTATTCTGTTGGTGGAAATATAATTTGGTACAGTGATTATGGAAAACAGGATGAATGTTCCTCAAAAAATTAAAAGTATGATCCATCAATCTCATTTCTGGGTGTATAACCAAAGGAAATAAAATCAGTATCTCTGTCTAAAAGAGGTTATCTACATATCCGTAGTCATTGTAACATTTATA
>NW_012155951.1:2424293-2426362 GCF_000956105.1 Propithecus coquereli | reverse complement strand
ACTATAGGCAATTAACTAGCATTTCACAGAAGAGGAAAGAGAAATATGAATCATATGAAAATACCTTCATTTTCTCAATCATCTTCACAGTGAAATGTAAAGTCACTATGACAGAGTGATTCATGCCCAAATGCACTGGTACAACATGTGAAAGTCAGACAAATATTGGTGCTGCCTAGAAACAATTGATTTTTACATACTGCTAGTGGAAGTAAATATTGATAACTTTGAGCAATAATTTGGTATATTTCTATTAAAAGAAATAACTGTCACACCTTGGGACCAACCATGCCATTGTTAATTATATATCCTAGAGCAATTCTTACATATGTGTACTTGGGGAGTATGCACAAGAATATTCATAGCAGTACTGTGTGTATTAACAACAACAGCAACAAATAATTAAAATACTACATTCATCCTTCTGCAAAAAAATGATAAATACATTGTCCTGTATGCATATAACATAATGCTTTAAAGCAGTGAAAATAAATGAACCAAAGCTGTGGTGCTACCTGATCATAGATAGAATATTTGCATCCATATCTATAACTATCAACATTAGCATACAGATTTATATATTTATTCAACGTGAATATATTTGGTGTATGTGTTTCTATTTCTGTGTAATTACCACATTGTTTAGATACAAACTTTAAACTGTGATCCTTCCTGCTCCAAGTCTACAATGTTGCAAAATCATAGCAGGACAAGCCTTTGGCTATCAGCTGTTTAAAACTCATCACAGTGCAAGTATCTCTTCCAGGACATTCCCAAATCCTGGGCACCTCCACTCTAATTTTTTCTGTGCATTTAGGACTTCACAGGATTTATTTTTCTAACTATGAATCATCTCTGTTGCTAATGAGCAGGAGCTTGATCTTTATAATTTCCATTTATTGTATCTTTATATGTCTAACGTGATTTCAACTTCTTAGGGCTAAATCTGTTTCTTCATTAAATCCTTCATGTGTGTGAGATTGGTTTCTTGGCCCTCTGCAGTTTGAGTCATCTTTGTCCTGTTTTGTATGTTCTCTAGTTGGCCTTCTTAAAGAGAATGTCCAAATTTCAGTTCCACAATTTCAGAAGATAGCTGAACAGCTCAAAAAACAACGGAAGGATTTGCCAGGACCTTTCATCTGATGTGTGAGATTATTCTTTCCTTTCAATCATTATACATTTATCTATTCACTTATTTAATGATAAATGCTAGGGAATCAAAATGCAAACTCAGTACATGTTAACAAAATCTCACAACATAGCTTGTGTGTGAACTTGACAATTTTTTAGAATGAAGGATATTTTTACTAATTTAGTCCAAAATTATAATAGCATTTTTGTAAAAGGGAACATTTTTAATTCTAAATACTATTAGTTACAGCAGTCTACCTCAGATGATATAAATGATGCTATCACATAGTTCACTAGGAAATAGACTCTGAGTCAGAAATTTGCTTACGGAAGGTTTACTGGGTACGACTTTTAGAAACAACGACTTTAAGGGGGTGAGAGAAAAAGGATTTGGAAGAAGGCAAAGTTGGACTCTGATGCAGTTTCAACAGACACGTCAGCAAACCTCATGGAAAATTCTAGAGCTGAGATGGCTCTTCAGAAGTGTCCTGACTCTAGGTGCAAGACAGGCCTTTGTACCCCGACACTGAATAATCGCTGGATGTGTGCTGACCCTGGGGAGGGATATTAACCTTGAGAGATGGACTGTCTTAATCCGAAGACAACTTCCAGAGGAAGGATGGGATGGTCGAGGCAGCTGGAAAATGAGGGTCCTGGTCCCGAAGGAGGGTCTGAGCACACCACTGCATTCATTCATTACACTGTAACACTATACATTTAGAAAAATACAAGATCAAAATGCACTTTAAAGATAACTTTCTGTTAATTTATTCAAGTTATTTCATAACAAGTATATTATATCCTGTCTTACCCTTGGTAAATTAACCTTTCCTTCATAACTAAAAGGCTGGCTCAAATCCATTTTTTTCCTTGTTTTGCATTATTTCAAATGAAAATATTTCCCTGGGATAAGTTTATGTGAGGGTCTGATGGAGGTG
>NW_012155951.1:2422284-2424243 GCF_000956105.1 Propithecus coquereli | reverse complement strand
TTGTGTATGGGGGGGTATTTGTGTCCTATACATATTACATCATGATTATGATCACATAGCTGGCCTGTGGAATTCAAAATAAATTCATACAATCAGTAACTCTGGCTCAAAACTGATACTTATATACAAATATGTTACACACAACATTGATATAAATATGTAAATATTAATTTATCTCTAAAATACCATTGAAGAAAAAAATTTAGCAAGAACCTAAATTTAGGGCAGATTATTTAGATGAGAGAGAGGATGAATCATGCCTGTGTAATATGGTTACTGGAAAGACAAGGGAAGTGTGTTAGTGACACCCCGGAACAAAGGTCACGAGGCAGTAGAGTAGCGGAGAGACGAAGTACCTACAGAAAAAGTAAGAAGATAGACTTGACCAGAGTGGAGGGCTCATGCTGAAGAATGGTTAAAACAAAAAGTGATCGCACGTTTTTGTAAATAAAGAAATGCTATTTGTGTCCAGTTTTATTTAAAATTACCTTATCCATGGAGGCTTGTTTACCAACTGTCACCATTAGAGTGGTTCTTACTCCATAATAATTTTCAGTCCAGGGAGTTGAGTCTTATGGCAGTTACCTATGGAAGTTGCTGGAGAATTTGATACATCCTCTTACCTGTAGGTACATATGATCCCAAAGACACCCAGAAGCCCACTGCCTATAACTCCAAGAAGGCAATGCAGAAATTTGCACAGCATTTCTGCTTGTCTAATGCCATGGCCACCAGACTCTATCCTTATTTCACATTCAGCCAACACAACTTTGTACACAGAAAGGTAAGCAGTGCAGGCTTGATAAGCTTGCCTTTTGAACAAATAATTTGTCAGTCTATGTTGAGAACTGGGGTGTTACTTGTTCTGTGCAGCACCTTTAATGCTGTGAAAAGTGGTATACAAATAAAATGATTGATGTCCTGTCAATAGGAACTTCAGGAAAAGTATCACACAGAGTAGTTTCTTTTGAAGTCGGGATGGAGGTGGGGGTAAAGGTGTTAGTTTTTGCTTTACTATCTATCATAAATCCCAAAGCATCATTCCAGCAAGAATAGAACCTGGTATCTGAACAAGGCAGAACACAATTTCTTAGCAGTAGATATATCCCAGTGAAAAACATAAAAGCTGGATTTGAAAAAATCTATTCATGAGGATTCTATTGTAAATTTTTTCCATCACTGGAATGATGTTGGCTGGAATGCTTACATATTTTCAAACTGTTTTCTTTCTGCCTTCATTTTTCATAGATTTTTAAATTTTCCTTTTAAATGGTCAAATTACCATTCCAAAGGATATTTGGCTGTGAAAAATATCAGTAAGATAACTTAGCAAATTGCTAGATATAAAATTATTATATGCAATAAATTCTATTTCTATAAAATAGGTGTAATTGGAAAATGTAAAAAATAAAATAATATACTGTACAACCACTAAAATTGAATATAATTCAGTATAAATCTTTAAAAAAATACACAATTTGTAAGTCCCTTATGAAGAAAGTTATAGATGTTTATTTGAAATCATTAGAAAATATTTAATTAAATGAACTCACATACAATGCTTATAAATAGGAGGATGCAATATTGAAATGATGTAATTTTTCCCCAAATAAGCTGCAGGTTCAATATAATTCCAGCAAAAATCCCAACAGGATTTTTTTAATGTTGTAAGTGGATTCTAAAATGTGTATGGAGGAGCAAAGTATAAGAATAAACAATATACTTCAGATACTAAAGATCATCAAAACACTACTAAAATATCAAGATTTATTGTGAAGTTATGATAATGATTCCAGAAAAAAACAAAATAAAATGGGATGAGACAGTGTGAGAAGGAAACCTACAGGGTTGTAAACAGATCCGTATCTCAAGGGAAAGTGAATAATGACCAGGTACACTGCTAGGTATTAAGGAAGAAAACAAATTCTTTACTATATTTCCTAAGACAGTCATTTATCC
>NW_012155951.1:2420053-2422234 GCF_000956105.1 Propithecus coquereli | reverse complement strand
TACAAATACTAATGTTTTGATATGTGGAGGTAAGATCTTTGTGGGGGATGAATAGGTCATGTGGGTACAGGCTTAATGAAGGGATTAGTGCCCTCATAAAAGAGGCCCCAGAGAAATTCCTTTCCCCTTCCACCATGTGAGAACACAGAAAAATGATGGCCATCCATGAACCAGGAAGTGAACTCTCATCAGACACCAAATCTGACAATGCCTCAATCTTGGACTTCTCAGCTTCCAGAACTGGGACAAATAAAGTTCTGTTGCTTATAAGCCAAAAAAAAAAAAAAAAATGCTCTTTAATTTAATCTTTCATTGCACAAATGTTTATTGAGAAGTAAATTTTGCTGCACTCTAAGCACTTAGTAATGAACAAGGCAGATGAGATCCTACCCACACATAGCTTTTGTTCTAGAAGCGGGACAGAGACTAGTATTATCTGGTAAAGTCTGAATCTAAAGGTTTTACAAAGGCTATCTTTAAGGAAAGAGTGACTCTTAGATTAAGAAGGGTGATACTTAACAAATTTAATACATCTCTAAACACATTGTTTTGTTAATTTCAGATTATATTTGCTGCAACGTTTTAGCCCAGGAGTGTCCAAAGTGTAGTCCCTGAATAAGCACCATCAACAATACATGGAAGCTAGTTAAAAATTCAAATTCTTGAGCCTTATCCCAAACCTACCATATCAGATATCCCAGTTCTGGTGCAGCCTGAAATTTGAGAAACATTTGGTATACATCAAAGTCATCTCTGGGCTTACTGCATCACAAATCACTGGACCCTAAGTACAGACTGTCAGATTCAGTAGGTCTGAAGTAAAGTCTGATAATTTGCATTTTTAAAAAGTTTCCAGGTGATGCTGATGCTGGTGATCTGGAGACCAAACTTAAAGAGCCACTGGCCTATTGGATATTCATCTTGTATAAACACTACATAAAAATTATCTGGAAACTTCTAAAAATACCGTTTGGACACAACCCCAGAACAGTTAAAGCATAATTCCTTCAGGTGCAGCCAGATATGTTTAAAAAATAGATTCCATGTGATTCTGACATATATCCAGAGTTAAGGAAGCATGCTTTAAGAAAATCACTACAACTCCTTGTGCTACCCTATAGCACACAAGTAGAATGCTATTCTTGTTAAAAACTACTGGGAATTTGAAGCAGAACTCATTTTAAGCTGTTTCTACATAATGCTCCCCCCAAAGCAATAGTAAAATTACAAAAAAAATCAATGAAACATATTATCTAGCATCATCTAGGTCAAAATAATATATTAAAACCCTAGGTATTCTGCAGAATTAAACTTAATAAGCAACTCTTGACTATATTGAAACTTTTTCCAACTGGGACACATGTGTAAATACAACTTTAACAATTTTCATTTTTTAGGACGATGTGAATATGAGTCATGGCATAAGCCTTAATCACAGTTTTACATCTTGAATTGTAGTGGAATAGAAATGCAAAAGTATTCACTTTATTTGTGTTCTGAAATAAATGATAAACCTTGCCTGGCACTGAAGCTATTACTTCCACTATACAGGATGAAGTTTGTTTAACTCGTTTTTTAGAGTGAAGAGCAAATGGCAATTTATCTAGGGGAGCTAATTCTTGCTGTCTGGGAGGCTACAGGCCTCTCTTATCAGTCTTCCATTCTGCAGGGAGCCAGTGGGCTTTGGGGGTCTCTTTGTTTACGTTCTTTAGTATTTTTCCATTAGAATAAGCGCCAGGCCTTTAAGTTGGTCTGTTCCCCCAGACTAGTCTCCTGTGGCTTTAAAGCTTTCCAAATGCCACAAGTTCTCAACACCCCACCTCCCAACTCCCCTGCAGAATTTGTAAGTGACAAGAAGCTGGAAAAATACAGATGGCATAATTATATATTTTGCAGTTGATTAATCACCACAAAACATTAATCACATTTTGTATAACAATACATAATCAAATTCTTTATAGTAGAAATTAAGTTTCTTTCTGATAGGGAATGGATTCCTTTAGGATATTGACAGGGTTTTTCAGCATCTGTTTGGCTCCCATTCCACATCTGCATTTGATTTTCATCTGCTGTAGGGCTTAGTAAAATGTGGCTTAAAGGTTGTTTTATGATTCTAAATGTACGTGTTAATAGAAGAATTTGTTGGGAAGAAAATATTTGCACAAGTTAGATACTATAAAT
>NW_012155951.1:2418439-2420003 GCF_000956105.1 Propithecus coquereli | reverse complement strand
TTTGGCTTTGCCCACCCTCCTCACTGGGCCTCGGTCCTTATTGTTGTGGTTCAGATCTCTTTCTTGTTAAACTATCAGGGATTTTGTACTTTCCTTTATCCAACCGGCTGTGATTTGTCGAATTTTCTGTTTACACAGCCTTGACCTTGTCTACGAGCTTCCATGGAGTCTTAGGTTTCTGATTTTTTCAAGCCAGGTTCAAAGTAGAATATTCTGACCACTCCTCTGGCCTCAGGAAAGTGATTCATTAGTGAACATCATTGCCATTATCTGTTCACAGTCTTGGAGACCAGTAGGCCGGATACCATAACTATGCTCACTGTTTTCTCTGTGGCTATTCCGTCTCTGGTCCATGAAAGTATATAATCTGGTTTTCAAATCTGCATAAAGTTCTTTCCTTGTTGTCATTGCTATCATTTACTCTTTTATATTCTCTCTATCATTGCTATGTATTTGAAGCATGGGCTTTGCCTCCAGTTGCAATCTTACTACATATTCTTTAAAGAAATTTGAAAATGTATTTTGAGAGAAAGGAGGTGGATTGTAGATTTATTAAATGTCGCATGTTAAAACATATATCTACTCTACCTATGAAGGGAGAATGCCTATCCTCATGATAAGAAAGATATATACCAGGCTTATGAACAAGCATAACTCTATTCCCTTCCTGAGGCAAGACTGTAATTTCTTAATAACAATCCAAGGTTTCAAGTTAATGGAGCTGCCACAGAGGCAGGGAGTATAACTGGGACCCCCTAAGTGTTTATGTGCTCTTGTCTTACCTATTAATTTTCATTTGTGAGTCTAGGTTGAAAGTGATAATTGTTTAATTGTGCATATTGGCTTTTTCATTTTTAAATTTAATGTTTCACAATGTTTTTAATCTAAAAGAACACCTCATGCTGTGATAATCAACATGATAAAATGTAAAAATAAATAAATAGCCCACATTTAAACGATTTCTCTTATCTACCAACAAGTTCTATCTGTTGAATGTAAACTTAATTGCAATATATTTCCTTAATGGTTTTCTTTAATTGGTTACCCTGATATGGTATCTTTGGAAAGTTGAAGTTATATAACAAAGCATTAGCAGTTAGTTCTTTCAAAGAAGCTTGTAATTATGTGAACACATAGAAATAACATTTTTTCAACATTTAGCTATTACATGGAAATTAATATATTTTTCTCTGAGTCAAATTTTTATAACGATATGGAAATTTATAACAGAGAAAGAATGCTTGACAGAAACTAGAGCTATTTACACAAAATATTATCAAAATATAAGAAACAGGAAACTTTATCTAAAATTTCAGCCCCCTCCAATTTTTCTTTATTAGGTGGGGAGCTTTGAAATTGCAAACATGTTTTAGACAGGAATGTATCACTGCTGCAGTGGTGGCATCAACCCATATTTGCTCAGCTTCATGATAACTGGTTGAGAACCAAAGATTCTAGTCAATAGATTGCTTGTTATGAGTTGTCAAACTGAATGAATTCAATCTCTTAACCAAAACACTCCTAGTCAATATTATTTCAAAACAGCCTGACAATGAAGTAAAAA
>NW_012155951.1:2407962-2408599 GCF_000956105.1 Propithecus coquereli | reverse complement strand
CATAGGCCTTTATCTCCATAACTGGAAATTCTATCCTTATAAGGGATCAGGCCAAAATCCAAGAGTTATCCTCAGCTCCCCTCTTATTTTTTTCCCATTGTACATGTATTCTTTCAGAAAATCCCATATTCGATAACTGCAAAATATACAGAACACTTCCCCTGACCTTTTTCCTAATAGCCTTGTCCAAAGCAATGCTGCCTATCACCTAGACAATTATATACCTTGTACCGTGGTCTCCTCACTTCCACCAGATCCTACCTCCCCACAAAATATACTCAATCAAATAGCCAAAATGATGTTTATTAAATAAGAGCCAGATTATGTCACTCCTCGGGATGAAACTTCCAGTATGTTCTCCTTTTTAATCATAGTAAATACTTCTTCATTTCTTTATGGGCTCTGTTTGAATATCACTTTCTCCTTGAGACCTTCCTTTATTAGCATATGTAATATAATGATACCCTTTCAAATGGCACCCATTCTCTCTTTTGTGTTTTATTTTTCTGCATAGCACTTATCAACATCTTATATGACATTTATTGCTTGTCTATATATTTATTGTTTATCTTTATCTCTAGCCTGCAGCATTTATAAGGGCAGAGATTTTGCCTTTTTTTTCCTCTATCCCTCGTGC
>NW_012155951.1:2404323-2407648 GCF_000956105.1 Propithecus coquereli | reverse complement strand
AAAGAGAATTACAAGATGTTGATGAAAGAGAGAGCCAGAGAAGCAAGATGTCCAAGACCCTACTTGTGATATGGGAGATATTTCTGAGGAAGAATCAATGGACATGGGTGGGGTGGGGGGGAGAAGGGAGGTCGTTGGACAGTGATAGCAGTATCCATTCCTTCTAACTTCAGTGCTTCATGAATAATGTTATAGTTAAAGCATAAAACATATTATATGGCAATTTTGCTTGTTGGTTTATTTTTTCTCAATTGATCACATGCCCCTGGCAACAGAATCCATTTCCAATTCTCTGGGAAGGTTGAACTCAGAAATCAACACCCCAAAATATGACACTTTGACATGTTGGGGTAAAGAAGCAGCCTCAAGTTCTTTCTGACCTTTTCCCCCTTTCTCTTGTCTCTCAACTCTTTGTCTCTCCCAAAGCACACAATAAAATTTTTCTTTACAGTTCTCTTCTCTACCTAGAAAGTCGACTCCTAAGAAGGAACCTAATTGCCATTGATTCTTTAACCAGAGAGGATTAAAACTCAATATAAAGGAAGAGATTGAAAATAAAACACCACACCTAGGGCGCAGATGAACTTCTAACTTTGTTCCAAACCATTGTTTGTTCTCTAGTCCCATTTAATTTCCAAAGGTGAATTATTCAAAAGGTAATGTCTGCCTTCTAGGTCCATTTACTGTCCCCTGAAAACAATTTACTTCTATATCCCATTCACTCTTCCTTTATATAAAACAGTATGTTAGCATCTGTACCTCATTTGGTTATTGGTTAATCATTCTTTTGAAATTTCCCAGTGTCATCCATGTTAAAATATATTTGTATGCCTTTTTCTCCTTTTAATCTGTCTTTTGTCAGTTCATTTTTAGAGAACCTTACAGATTTGGTGCATCAAGCAGGACAAACCAAATCTGCTATGATCTTTTGGAAACTGCAGTCAAGTCAACCCACAACCTGACACGGTAGCAAAAGGATAAGAAAGTCTTAGCAGTCAGACTCTCAGTTGGTCTCCATTTGTAGAATACGGTCAGGCAGACAGTAAAAATCACTACTTGTCTCATTTTCTTTTCAAATTGAAGATTAATGAGACAAAAGCATTTGTATGAGTAGTCTTAGGTGTGGAACACTAGTGTACTATTTGTATGAATATTCATATTGTGTGATCCTTTTTCCTCCTAGAAATATTCTTTGTTTTTCTTTCCTTTGTCTTTGTTTTCCTGTGTTGTATTATCATAAAGAGGTGTACTGTAGGGCAGAACGCAGGCCTCAAGCCCATTGTTTGAGCCAGCCCCCACAGACTGCTAAGTTGTATGGTTCTCATCAGACCAGTATCTGTTTTGATAACTTGTCCTGTGGGCCCTCAAAATAAAAACTGCATGAAGTTCCCCTCATGTCTTATTTTATGTCCTTGAAAACTTGACTTGTGACCAAGTTGGAGTACTCTGTCTTCGTCTCCACCATCCACATGGGCATGATTTTCAGGTCATTTCCAATGGCCAGTCGACAGTCTGTGGTCTGGTAGTTAAGATTCCATGTTTCCATTGCTGTGGCCTGAATTTGATTCCCAGATAGGAAACCAGCCCCTTAGAGATGCAAATCCTTTCTCTCTCTTCCTCTCTCTCTCTCTCTCTCTCTCTCCCTCTCTTTCTCTCTCTCTCTCTCCTCCCCTCTCTCTCTCTCTCTCTCACACACACACACACACACACACACACACACACACACACACACACACAAATATATAAGAATCCACTCTTTTTCCATTTATCTCTCTCCTGAACCAGAGAGACATGCCTCATTCTGCCTCCAGAAGCTGAAGCCATAAACAAGTATGGTGGGCCCCTTTCAGGTCGTGAGGGGAGGTGCTGCCTCCACCACCATTCCCATAGCCCAGGTGGAAGGGGGACTGTTCATACAGTGGAAAGTTTCCTCCTAGTATTGGATAAAAATCTAGTAATATGATATTTAAAAAATTAAACAAAAAAGCTCTATGATTGGAAATCATCTTAACTAAAAGCTTATATTCAGACAACATTATGTTTTTAACTTCTCTCTCATCTTTGAATCCCATTTCTCTCATGGAAACTTCTTAGTTGACTAGACAGCTTTTTTGTCTCAAATCCCTGCTAACTAGAACTACATTGGCCCTTTGGGAAATTTAAAATCTCACCAAACCTCCTCTAAGGCTTATTATTTCATTTACTTCTGCCCATCTTTCCTTTTTCCACCTGTAAGTACATTTTACTTTTAGCCACTCTAGGACCTCTTGCGGAACAATAAAAAAAAATTGCCACTGAATCCCTCTTTTGGAGCCCCCTGTCATTCTGACAGAACCACAAGAGTCATAAACAGGTTTATTTATGATCTAAAGCTCTGCTTTCTTTCACATTGAGGTCCCTGATCTCTCTTTTTTTTTCCTTGAATATATAACATGTGTACATGTGTGTTGTGTGTTGTGGCTACATGCATGTATATGTGTACACATGTATGTATATTGTCTACATGGTACCAAATAGATTTAGAAATAAACACTCATAAATTAAGTAAATAACTAGCTCAAATGCTTTTCAAGTTTATGCCACTTTAATAATCCTTGGTAAACAAAGCTAGTTTTAAAATAAAAATATTTTTTGAATTTAATTTAGACATTTTTGCCTCGGTCTACCGGTCAGAGAGATATATATTGTCCTGCCAAATGCTTTCACAGTCATAAAATTGTTGTTTCTATAATATTGTTGATACTTGCTTGATTTGTCTGTGAGCTAAACCGTGAGGGCTGGATGTTGGGCTCTCCCAAAACCTTGCAAAATCTTGCCACGTGCTTATGCCTTTCATTTTATGTACCTGGATCTGGGATATAAACAGGTGGCCATAGTGATGCCTGGGAACCTATGTGTGTCTGAAGCACCTGGGCTACCACCTACAGGGCGGAGCCAAGGCCAACATGGCCCCATCTTCCCTGGTCCAGCTCTGTCTCCCAGTCATGTTGAGAGGAGTCAGATTCACCAGGCATCATCTTCAGAGCTCTGTCCTCTTTCCTGGGCTTTATACCTAATGTATAAATCCAGCACCTAGATAAGCCCAAAATGAGACTGGATGATGCAAGGTAAGCCTGATTTTGCTTTTTCGAAAGAAAAAAATACCTAAATCACTAACTTTATTCTCTATAAATAATTCAAATGTAATTGTTAAAAACAAGTAAATTAGGTAAAGGTAGATGGGATAAGTGTTTACAAATGAACTTATATTTTCAAAAATCTTTTCGGTAATATAAAATCTTAAAAGTCATGATATGTTAAATTAAGTAATAGATAATCATAAAAT
>NW_012155951.1:2399940-2402722 GCF_000956105.1 Propithecus coquereli | reverse complement strand
AAATTTTAAAGCTATTCATAGCTTCACAGAAATTTGGTAGAATATATTTTCGTGAGGAAAACTGAAACATTTACCTATCTAACCAATCACTGAAGAATTTAGAAACTATGTGAGTATTCTTATTTTATGGCAACATGGTTATTTGCATGAGGTCGTTAAGAATCTGTTTTATTTTATAACAGGACACAATTGGAAACACTGGTTATTTTACCAAGGCTTTGACTGAAATATCATATTTTAAAATAAGATCAGACTGCTTTGAGAAATTGATGTTGACTTTTATGAAGCCAAAAAAAGAAAAAAAAAAAAAAAACTAACCGACTAAATAAATAAAAGTCCCTTAATAAAACCCGGCCTGGCACCTCATCTGCCCAATTTCCTTGCAGGGTTCCTTCTCTTTTGGTAAATAAAGAGCATCACTTTCTGGCAGGCCTAGGAACCTCAAGATATTTTGGGGAGCTGAAGAAAACAGGAATACACCCAATTCATACAGGTATTGCAGGTAAAATCTAATGACTTGGCTTGGCTCCTTAGTACTTGGTTTGGCTCTTCACCTTTGAGAGGCTTTTTAAATGTCTATTAAAGAAGATCCAGGAAACTTAACTTTAAAAGCCTGTATGGTCAATCACCATTTTTGCTAACATTCTGTAAATAATCAGGCCAGAGATTAAACTTATTTTGCAAACAAATTGGTCTCAATGTGTTTATCTTTGGTGGAAATAGGGGTATTAGAGAGGGAAAAATTATGTTTCAGAAAAAAACTATGGTGTACCTGTTATCAGATTCTAGCCTTGCCCGTTATTTTTAAGATTTTATTATTTACCTGCAATCTAGAATAAATCCTGAATTTTTAGCTTACTCCGATATCTGTCCATGACTCTCCAAACTCACTTTTCATTTTTTTCTCTCACCTTTCTGATTTAGAATCACTAACAATTAAAACTTCCTCTTTTATAGTTGAGGCTGAAGCTAGTCAATTTAACTTTGAAGAAAAATCACTGCAACAGCTTATATTTGGACAAACTTTGTACAAACAATATACAAACCAGAGAAATATGTCAGATTGCCACTAATCTCAAATTACTACCCTTCATATTCTAAAGAAACTATTAATAGTGTATAGAATACTCCGGACATTAACTTTTGTTTTTCTTCTGTTTCCATAGAAATGCCTCGTGTTAAATATCTGTTTGTCTACATCATATATAAATGCCTAACTTTGAGAGCTCATCTGCAATACCATCTTCTAGAATACAACACAACTGTTTAATTAGACTGACCTATTCCCAGGAATGAGAGATTGGTTGAATGAGATCCTTTGCCACTCAGCTACTAACTCAGTTTTTCCCTCCACAGCCACCAACTCAGTTTTTTAGTATGGGAAACTTCTAGGAAAATTTGAGACAGAAAAATACTGGGACTCAGATACTGATACCTTGAAATATGGTGCTTTGATATTCCATGCTAAAGAAACGTAGCCTCAAGGTCTCTCTGACTTTCCCCCCACCTCCTGTCTCTCAATTTTCTGTCTCTCCCAAAACACAGAATAAAACTGTTTTCTGAAGTTCTTTATCTACCTAAAAACTAGATCCCCCCCAGAAAAGAAAACAATTTTCTACAATCCTTTCCTCAAAATTTCTTAACCAGAGAAGATTAAAACTCATGCTACAGAGAAAAAGATTGAAAATTAAGCTCCATACCTAAAACCCAGACAAACTTAGAACTTTGTCTCAAACCATTATTTATTCTTCAGTCGCATTCAATTTCAAAAAAGAATCATTTTCAAGATAATGTCTGCCTCTTGGGTCCATTTATTTTCTTCTAAAAATCACTTACTCTTACATCTCCATTTCCCCTTCCCCTTTAAAAAAGGGTATATAAGCATCTGCATACCACTGCATTATTTGGTCATCATTTTCCTGTGATTCCCCATGCTGTGCACATTAAAATAAATTTGTATACCTTTCCTATTAATGTATCTTTTTTCAGTTCATGTTCAATGAACTTTCAGAGAGTGCAAGGGGAAGCTTTTTCTCCTGGCCAATACAAAAACAATACCTGGCACAGAGGTATCTTATGCAAATATCTATTGAATAAATATTATCAGCAAAATTTCAAGCCAGGTAAGGACAATTTGTACATGAGACAATTGATTTTAGGTAGAGAAGAGGCTCTTTGTAAGTAAACAGTAGATCACCAAAACGGTGACACCTGCTCCATATTGTGAAGGGACTTAATTTTATTTTTTATTGGATAAGAACTAAAAACAATCCAAGGTAATTTCACTGTTGCTGCTATTATTCTTTTCCATTTTGTTCAATAGTTGGTCATTTGGTGGTAAATTTTGGTTTAACAGGTGTTAAGGACTGAGGAAGGAGTTAATGAAGTAATTCAGCAAAGAATCCATGAACGCAATGTACAATGAGCTAATGATTTTTATTGCTGTTTCCAGAAGTATTAAGAATTTCAATTTAGATTAATGATGATTGAATCCAATTTTTCTGAATATTAACTAAATGAACTAAATTTAAGTTGGAGCATGTAAAAAAGGAGAGAAAAAAACTTAAAAAACAAAAATTTGTAAAACATCAGTATATACTGAAAAAAATACATATACTTTTTTAAATTAAGATTTTTGGCATTTCAGTTGAGTTATCTAAGATTCTTCTTTTTGATTTCAGAATTTTTATACAGCTTTGAAATTTTTAAAAGGTTAAACATTTTTAGATTTTATTCTCCAGTTATTAAAATGGTCTATTAGCCTAAATGTTGCATTCCCAAT
>NW_012155951.1:2396090-2398400 GCF_000956105.1 Propithecus coquereli | reverse complement strand
TGTGTGTGTGTGTGTGTCTGTGTTGTGAGGGCTGAGATGGCTCTGCTCCATAGCACCCATTGGTGGATAAGAAAAGAAAGAAAGGAGAGAGCCAAAGCTGGGCTTTTCTGTCAGGAAGTAAGATAACTTTTACTCATGACAAGCCAGAAGAATTACATAGCTCAATTCACAGCAAGAAAAATAAGAAGTGTAGCCTTTTCAGATTTAGTAGTGGAAGGAGAGTGGACTACTGATGAACAGTAGCAATGCATACCAAATAAGGTATTTTTCTTTTTTCCTGACTTATAAGGGAATTCCAAAGCTGGATGCCATCTTGGAAAATTACCCTTCTCTTGTGCATTCGATCTAGTAGCTCTAGTTTACCCCACAAGTTAAAAAGAAAAAAAAGGACATTCCTTTGACACCTATCAAAGTCTGAGGATTAGGGGAGGACAAATGAGAGATAATGTATGTAAAGCACTTTGACTAGCTCAGCAGGAAGGAGCCATCTACATTCAAGGTACTTTAAAAAAATATGCTGATGAAACAACCCCTAGAAAGATGAAGCAAAAGAGAAAAAGAGCAATTGTCAGTCCCCTCCCACCGTCCTCAATTTCCCAAGGACCAAAAAGAACAAGACTTTCCAATATTGCCATCTCATGTTAATCCATTTTCAGCCATTGAATTCCATGACTTTAGTCCCTGTGGTCAACCCCAATAGATCAATAGTATCACATCTACCAACTCAAAGATTCTCTAGGTAACAAGTTTAACTCTATCTTTGGAATCCATAGGACACCCTCAAGGATTTTGCCTGCCTCTATAACATTAAATCATTATGATTAGCATCTCCTGTATTTAATCAGTGTCCACTCTGCAGTTGACTAGCTAGATTTGCATATAAAATATATTAAACAAATAGTTAGGTCTTCCCTATGAGTTTATGGAAAATGATCTGTTGGGAGTGAAAACTAATCCCTTATCTGAAGAAGCAAGATTAGATGCAAACAGATGAAAATCTGGGAGTTTGTGACAACTTGAATAAATCTCTTTATAGAGAATTTTTATAAGAAAGAGAGAGAGAAAACAAAACAACAACAAAAAAAACCCACTACATTGGAAGAGCTACATGTTTCATCAAGAGCTTATGTGACTTTATGAAGGGCTCTTTCTTTTACATTGTATCATTTTTCCTTTTCTTATTTTCTTAAACAGAGGAAATGACACATGCCTTTGTTTAGAAAATGCTATTGTTTCTTTAAGACATATTTTTAAAATCTATAATTGAAAGGATTCTAGTAGATGGGTATTAATGTTCTTCAGTAGTCTTTGTGTATATATTACAACAGGAGAAGTAAAAGAATGTCTCCAAAACAAAGTAGGCTTTGATTGCTTTTGTAGTGGCCTGCCAAATTTAGAGGCTAGATTTATGCTTCAGAATAGGCTACCTGTTTATATTGAAATGATACAACCTCTGCCTAAATTATATGGTCGCATTTAGGGATTTTGTTACAGAACCAAGAAGCTTGTCTTTCTGTCACTGTTACTCTCTGGAACAAGAATAAAGTTGTAACAAGCAGATTTTTGAAACTACTTAAGTGCTCTGTAGCTGTCAGGCTCAAAATCAAGGTGACTTAAGAAGGGGCATCTCTATCCATGCTACAAAACAAAATAAGACTTTTTGAACAAGGTTTATACAAAAATGAGATTGTGGCACTCAGAATATGATACCCCAAAATATGGCATCTGGGCAATGGAGGAAACTGCAAAAGTGAGAAAATCACTCTGACTTTTCCCTACTTTTCTGTGTGAATCATGGTCATAAAGGATTTCTGACTTACTTCACCTGAGAGTAGGTCATAAGACCTTCATTCCAGAAGGCTCTCATGCTATACCCAGAGGAAAGAAATAGCACACAGAGAGGCCAAAAAGAATCTAAACAAACAGGTTTGCTTGGTTCTCCCTTGTTTATCACCATTAGGTCATACCCCCTTTTGTCCAACCATACTGCTACATGACCGCTCATTTTCTATCAAACACAAGCATAAAAGTGCACAGTTTTCCATGGGTCTCTGAGTTCTCATTTCTGAAGGCTCTGTGGCACATAAAACTTTGATAAATAAATCTGTTATGCATATTTCTTGTTAATCTGTCTTTTTTTCAATGCCAGTGTCAGCCATGACTCTTTTGGTGAGTGAGGAAAAGGTATTCGTTTTTCTCCCCTACAAAAAATAAGTAAAACAAAATGGATTTCTTCTCTTTCATAACCTCTTCCTAGCTTCAGGTCCCCTCAATATTGGGAATCCAGAACAGTCTAAAGAGTGGGGGAGT
>NW_012155951.1:2389632-2395580 GCF_000956105.1 Propithecus coquereli | reverse complement strand
TTATCTGAAAACAAAGCTTCTATTCTTTTCCAGGGCCTGCAAGAAAGTGGATCTCAGGGCATCAGAGTGGTGATCCTGGCTTGTGGGAAAATAGTTCTGTTCATATTCTACTTTTTCCCCTTCCTCCTAAGGAAAAAAATGGTTGAGAGACTTAGCTCTTAATAACTGGGGCAAAGAGACTACATGGTGAGAAATACAAAATATTAAAAGTCAACCCCATACAACTTTCAGGAGATAGCTAAACTGCAAACCTTGAAATCAGTAGACTCATTTTTGGAGATAAAGTACTTAATTTTGCTTTCAGCCCCATTTACTCTAACATTGTTTTTATGAAATAAATTACTCGTATTTTCTCATTCCTCTTAATCTCATACTTTAGTTTTCTTAAATCAAATAGATTGAAAATATTATGTTTTGAAACTTCTGTTTTCTCCTTAGAAAAATATTAAAGCCCTCCCTGGAATGTGGCTAATCGAGGACTAGGGCCAGCTAATCTAGGGCAGCTAACCACCTTGAATATTTAATCAGAAGAGGATTTTGTTTTTATCTAGGTATCAAGCAAGAATTATCTGTAGCCAAGTTTTTATTTATTTCTTTTTAGTTAATTTGTTTTTTAATGTATTTTCCAAATTGTAGCTAGCTTAGGCTTGAGGAAACTGCCTCCCTCATTTTGGGATACCACTCCATTGACATTTTGCTGTTTGTAAGTATTTTCACAAGTAAGCAATAATGATTTCTCTGCACTGTGTGCCCTGCAATCTTCCCCAAAGGACAGAAATGTATAGGCTATAGTCATGAAAGCATTCCTTTTTCCAGGCAAAAGTATAAAGAATGAAATTAAAAAAACTATCAATGACCTAGTACCTGTTCCTGGCAGAGGAATCCGATCCTTCCCCCTTTGATCTATCAGTGAAGTAGGTGATGGGCATGCATTTGCCAACTTCTCCTTCCTCTTCAGCATGAAATTTCTGGAGACCTTCAAGCTGGTCCCACACCATACAGTTTAGACAATCACTTACAACCACTTTGAGGTGCAGTTCAGAACGATTAACTTCCTTTTCTTGGAAAGGGTATCCTTAAATATTTCTTTGGTTTTAGTATTCTTCTATATTCTGTTGAAAAAAAGTACATACGATGGTAGAATGAGTTTAAAGATAGTGACAGTTTAAAAGGAAATGTTTTATGGAATGACAGAAAATATAAGAAATTTAGAACTTGAAAGAATTTTGGAAATTGCGGTATCTTGTATATTTTATTTATTTATTTTCTTTCTTTTTTTCTGACCTCAGCATCCACAATATCTTGTATATTTTAGAACAGACCCTGCAGAACACTCAGAGAACACAGCTATGAGTGGGAAGGAAGCTAAGCATGAGCTCTGCATCTCAGTCCCAACCAGCATGGCTCCGCTCAGTTTGTTCACAGACTCATTTGGGAGTCTAAGGTACAATTTGGTGATTTTTTTTTTTAAATCCCATTACTAAAAGGATAAGCTATATATGTAAACATATTTTTATACTTTCAAACTCCTGATGTAATCAATGTATCCATTAAACGTTGAAGAAGCAAATTTCCAAAGTTGTCTAAATAAACAAGTAAGAGCCAAAACTAGAAATCCACCCTCCTGGTTCCCAATTCTGTTTTCTTTTTTTCCATGTGACCTTGCCCTTTGTGCTTGGCACTAAGCTAGGAAATATTGAGCTGATGGGACAAATGGTTCTAAGAAGTTCAGGAAATGGTATAAAAATTAAAGGGAATGAAAATCCCAATACCTCTAGTGTCAAAAGATGGTGTAAGTGTGGCAGAATGGCCATGTGGCAACAGAATCATGCCACATGTCATAGGATATCCCGGATCACACCCAAAATACCACCACAGTCTTCATTCTTGAAACACTATGATGAGAAAGAAAAGGTTCTCGTGTCTGGGAAAGGAAACATGGGCAGAAAAGAAGCAAGTCTCACAGGAGTGGTTCAGTGATGCCAGAGATACCCTCAGCCATTTCTCAGTTAAGTCACTTGCTGCCTTTGCGGGCACACAAATGAAATGCATGGTTAGGAAAGACTGGCAAATTAATTCTTTAACCAAGAGTTTCCCAAAAGGCAGAACAGGCTGGCCTCTGGATGAGTGGGGCTGGGGTTGAAAGATCCCATGTGGCTGACCTTGAAGGTCTTATGTTTTCTTCATTCACTTTCCCTTGGCGAATCATGGAGGTCCCTAATCTTAGTCCAGGCTCCACTACTCCATCATGCCATTTTCCTTCCTTCTCTGTATTAATAAATGCTTTTCATTTTCATCCAATTTCTCAACACTTCATTAACCTCTGTTTTCACCCATATATTTCCTCAGTTCGTTCAAGTCCATTCATTTGATGATCAATTTTGTGAAGGATGAACAAGTTGTTGCCTCATGTATTCCAGGGTCCTTTTATAGCTCTAGCCACTGTGTGGCTGTTTAACAAATGCGTGAAACCATTTTAGGGAATTAATTTTACTGTTGGTAAAATTAAAGGTGGATAATATAAACAACAATGATATGTTTCAAGTGTCAAAATAGAAGTGTAGTATTCTTACGGATACAGTGGCTTAAAGGCCTTCATGGTAAAGACAGTTAAATCTCCAAGAAAGATGAGTTCAGCCATCATCCCAGCCCAGGGAAGAGAGCCCTGTCCCTTGTTTTGATAACTCCTAGTTTGTTCCTCCTGCTCTGGGGGAATGCTTTGGTTTGCAGCAGGCCCTATAACATTACCATGCATAACAATCTGTCACTATTATTCATGGCTTTTCTCCAGTCTCCATACTTTTGACATTGCCATTAAAGAGATTCAGTGTGCTTAGTAGCTCTTTAAAAAATAAATAATTGAAAGCTAAATTATATTAAACCGGGCCAATGCTGGCCCCTTCACCTCAGTCCATTGCTATCTCCTTAAATGTATTCCTTCTTAAATCATATTGTAATTTGAAGATGCTGAAGTCTAAGTTTTTTGACTCAAATGCAGTTCCTTCTGATGCATAATTCATTTTCACTTTGTTACTGCTGCTGCACACGCAATCGCTTTTTTGGCAGCTAAATGCAGGATGAAATCAACAACTCTGTAAAGGGTGAGGAATCGGAGTGGACATCTTGGCGGAAGAAATATTAAGCATGTCACAATGTTTTGTACTCTGTCTGGTGAAATGGAGACAAAAACCTCCAACAATCCTCAAGTTAATGGGAGAGAATGGCATTTTACGGCTGAAAATTATCTACCACTGATGTCATGCTGATGTTGCATTTAATTATTCTGCACATCACAGAAGACAATGACTGTGGGTGTTTTCAAGCCTCACAATTATTTGATGAGCATCTTCTTGGAGTTTTACTGTTTTTAGGAAAGAGAATGCTCCTTGGTTTGCCTGTCACTCTTATATTCCCTAAGGGGTTAGAATCCCCAGTAAAAACACATGACCTTAAAACAAAGAGAGAGTAGGCAGGAATGTCTCCATGATGGGCCCGTCAACATAAACAGGAGTTTGGATGTTTGGAAAATTAAGTAAATTTAGACCTGCAAGTGAACATTAAGTTGGCTTTACATTATAGAGCAAAGTGATCTAATATCATACACATCCAGAAAAAATGCCATTTTATTGAGCCTTTAAAAAAACATATTGTACTGTTTCCTCAAAATGGTTGTGAAATCAGAAGGTTTGCTTCTAGTGCCTTTAGACTGCTCTTATTTTTTTTAAAAATTATAAACGTACAACATGTAAAATTTAGCCAAATTTGTGCTAAATGAATACTGAAAAAAACTTTAAGTGCTTAATATTCTAAAATATATTGTCATAAGATACATTTAATCAGTGAGCACCAACAAAAAAATATGCTCTACTACATTTCCAAATCCCTACTCCCTATTCTTTTTCCTATCCTGTGAAAAATTCCTCCACTGATTCTGCCTTCAGTTCCTATCTCTTTGGCAAGGGTGTTTCTAGGTACAGGGTGATTATCATCCAGATGTGAACACTTGAAATGCATGATTATCTGTCTATTGTTCCAAATTTCATAATAGATGACCATGAAAAAGACTGTACATGTGAGCATACATGCCTGCCTCTGTGTGTGTGTGCACGAGTATGTATGCATGTGTGTGAAACATGTAGATGGGGAGGGTAGCCTGTATTCCTTATATTTCTACTAATTAAGTTGTTACCTTTTCGGTCTGTTTACTACACTGCCCTGCTGTATTGCTTTGGATCTTCCTGAACACGCTTATAGAAGACAGCTAGAGATAAATTTTCAGAAATAAGGGAAAAACAACCTGAAAGGTTAACTGGTTGGAGAGACTGCTTGATCAGGGCTGATTAAAAAAAATAAATCTTTGTAACTTGATGCAAGGACAATGAGTGACTAAGGTAGGACACAGAGAGGTACATTGTGCTTTCCCTTTCTCGTATATTCAGAGTGACAAATTTGAGAGAGAAGAGATTTATGAGGTTCAAGAATAGCTTTGGGATAAAATTTAATCAATCGGTCAACATGTCTGTATTGAATCTTACAATGGACAAACTCTGTACTAGGCACCAAAGGAATACCTGAGAACTGAGAGACAGCCTGAAGCACTCATGGACTTTTTAAGATGATAACAAATATTTCAAAGTCCTGAAAGAGACACTGAAGTGCAGTATCACAAACCTGACATGAACGATTTTTAAATTATCCATCCTACATTGTAAGAATCAGAATCTCTCTTAGATATGGCTGGCCCTGTTATTTCAGCATGCTCTTTAAGATTAAGTTATACGGATTCATACTTTTTTCTGTTTGCAAATGTCTCATCGAGCCAAGGAAATTGACCCCTCTGCTTGGGGAGGGGCTGTATTTTCTGGCTTGTTTATTCGATAAACTAAAAAAGCAAAAATAATCTTTGAAGATCATTCCTTTCTTGTTCTGAATTTGATGGAGGGTGGCAGACGTTTCCTAAGTAGTGGACTGACTATAGATTATATTTGGTTTAGCTATTTCAATAGCTATGAAAGCAAGAAAAGGTTTCTTGAACATCAAAGCCCCTCCTGGGCTTGACTTCTCTGGTTATCAGTATAGATTGATAACAGTTGGTAGCCAATAATCCTATTACTAAGAAATGGAGTTTCTTAAAGAAGTCTGATCAAAGCAACTGTCATCAACAAGATATTTCTATTTGTTTTTTTCTCTACTCTCTCTTTTGGCGTTCCTGTTCCTCCCCTTTCTTTCATTTTTTTAGATTGTCTCTTTCAATGAAAGACTTCTCTAAAAAAATCTACCTATTGATATAACTAAGCCAGGTGACCAATCACATAGGTTATGATGCTAGTATCTAATTTTAAATATGAATTTGCAATGACAAAACTAAATTTTTTAAGATCTAAAATATTAACTTGATAAGGCAAGTGTGGGAAAGGCATTCTGACAGTTCATCTCATCCCATGGCTTGTTGGGTACACAGCCTCACTCAAACTCTGCCTACTTATGAAGTCCAGCCCAATTCCTAGTCAACCCAAGATGAGCTTGTTCTTTAAGAAGGAACTATAAACACACTCTACTTGATTAGAAAGAAAATACCAAACGCGTGTGGGGGTGTTAATTAAATTCTCTATAGAAGGCCAATGATATATATTGACTCCATCTGGAGTACCAAATAAAAGTCACACTTGCACAATAGAAAAGCTAAAAAGTGATTACATTTCCTCCAAAAAGCCTTGATGTTGTAATAAAAATGACCAATTTCAAGATCAACACACTTTCCTCTTAATTGTAAGCAGCAATGATTTATTATCTTTCTTCAGTATTCTTGACCTCTTTACTGAAAGAAAAATACATTCTCATTCCTCTCATTGGTCTCTAGTATAGGAATTGGGAAGTTTTTTGTAGGACCTATGAGCTAAGTTTTTTTTTGGTTTTTTTTTACATTTTCAGCATTTTTCATCTCAATC
>NW_012155951.1:2384659-2388756 GCF_000956105.1 Propithecus coquereli | reverse complement strand
GTGAAGGAATCCATCACTCTGCTCAGCCCTAGCTCAAATAATTTCTAGGCAGAAGTGGCATGTGCCTAAAGGTTACATCAGGAAAGCAAGGGAAGGTGATTTAATAAAATATACAGCAAATTCCCCTCATACGCCTGTGTAGAATTGACAAAATCAAAGCACAACGGAAAATATATGAAATACAATCTACATTAGTCAGCTGTGAACTATGATACTATAGACTAAATTAACATTCCATAAATATATGCTGGGCTCCTCCATTACCGTGATGGCAGCTCTTATTGTCAGTTGAACAATCGTCTAGGTAGTAAACCACAAATGACTGTCAGGTGGAGCTTTGGGTGGGAAGATGTGTACTGTGGGGATCTTGTGAGCACCCAGGTCCTCAAAGAGAAGAGAGATAGATAAAAGTTGTAAGAGTACATCAAGGGTGTCTATTAAAAAATAATGTGAAACACCAATGAAACAAGAAAGGAATTATATGCTCAAGGAAGAGTTTTCTCTTTAAAGTCATCCCTTCTTATAATTATGATACAAGGATCAATACCCAACCACGGTGACCCTTGTGATTGCACCAGTCAGAATTGAAAATTAATCTTGTTATTTTATGGATCTCAAGGTCACATTTTTTTTGACCCAGATATTATTACTCAGCTCAGTCATTCACCTTTATCACTTGATTTTAGTTGCTTCTTCTCTTCGAAAGCAAACAAACAAAGAAGTTGATGCTGGGACTGAGATCTCATATTGAAAACAGTAAAATATTCAAAACATTAAATGCACTCTCCTTAGCCCTGTCACACCTTGTGTGCAAAGAGCCTTGTGTGCTAATATAACCTGTTAGAGACAATAAAATGTAGACTCTAATATTTCTTTTTACCTTAAAAGCAGTGTGGTTTTTGTGTGTAGGCAGGAGAGGGAATTTAAGGTACATGGGACTGTACCTTAAATTGGTATTACCTCTTGTCTTACAGCACATCAGCTCTAAAACTCTGCCTTTGAAAATCTGCCCCTTTGTATTATGTCTTGCGTCTTCCAGTGGCTATTATTTTTCAAGTTGAAATGTCTCTGGACTAGTTTTCAAATGCAATATGTACGCTTTAGTAAGAATGGTTTTATTACATACCTTTCTCTCATTATCAGGGAATCGGAGTAGCATGAGAATACTGTTGATTTGAAAGTGAGAGAAGATGGGTCATGCAAAAGGAGTAGAAGGGGACACTGATCTTGAAGAGATGAGGAAAACTGAAAGGCAACCTTCAGTGACGTTGCAGTTTTCAAAAGGCTTATTCTGACCACCCCATTTTTTTGGTTGTTCTTCTCTTACTTCCCTGAGGTTAAGTCTGATGGATTTTCTTTTCTTTTTAAAATAGTGTTCAGCAAACACCACATAAGCGTTGGGTTTGAAAGGAGAAGAATGCTGCAAGCTCTCAAAGGAGTGGTGGAAATTATAGGTAGCGAAAATGTAATTATCCAACTTGGAGTTTTTCCAGGCCGGATCCACCTGATCGGAGACATTAGAGCAAATGCATTACACTTTTAAAAAGTCTCCTGCCGGGCTCACTGAATGAGAGTAATATCATATTGCCTATGGTTCTGGTAAATAAAAAGCATCATTAACAATAACACAATGTGAAGAGCCTGCTGAAATGATATACTGTATTTAGCCACGATGGTGCATCAGAATCACAAATCCGGCTTTGGAAATGGGTGGGCGCACTGGAGGGGCAAACAGTGATGATTAAAAAATGCAGTCAGAATGAGAGCAAAATCTTCTCCCTTTCACAGAAACTTTCCTTTTCAAAAGCAATCATACTTGGAAACTTATTCCACTTCAGAATAGGAGAGACAAGTATACCGAATGTGTGTGACTGAAGGAGTTTGTTCTATTCTGGCACAGTGGCATGATCTCCAGATCAATGGCAAATGCATTTACAGTGCTAGGTCATTGGCTGGGTACAGAGCTGGCATAGCTGGGAATGACAAGAGAGCTCAGCAATGGATGGAGAACAATGTGTCACTCCCCATTCCTTACGGACTCATTTAAATGAAATTTAACAAATATTTGGGAGTGTCTTTAATATGCAGGTATTGCCTATGATACTGTGGTTTATGAAAGAAATATGACATTCTCCCTCTTCTGAAAATCATTACAATCTGCTTGGGGGATGTTGCATGGGAAGTGTAATATGAGAAATAGGTTAATTAAAAGGTGTTCAATTATCTAAAATAAAATAGACATATAAAATTGTAATATGGGAATCCAGTGAAAGAAACTTCGTGAACAGTACATGGTATCAATGAAGACATCAAGGAGGAAGTGTTAATTAACATGGACATTAAATTTAGATAAATGCAGGACTGTTATAAGCCAGTAGGCAAAAATATGGCCACCCCAGTAGTTTCAGGCCACTTAGTGGACAGTATTATAATTGGATAGACAGCTTAGATTTGCACATATAGAACAGGAAGTAAGGACAACATATATATTGTTGTATAACATATCCAATATTTTATATATGGAGAAAGAGTCAGATGATGCACATAAAAATCCATATCTACCAATAATATTTATTATAGTTAACTGTAATATTTATCATTTAATCATAATATCTATCAGAATAGCTAATTTTTGGAGAGCCTACTGTGCATACATGTATCATCTCTAATTTTCACAACTGTGCCAATTATTCTTATTCCAAGATGAGGAAACAATATCAGTGAGAGATATCAATGAGAGTGTGATCGCTCGGGGACCTCTAGACAGGAAAAGAGGGTGACGGGATTCATTCTCACTTCTGTCGTGATCGAAAACTAGATTTTCCTATCCACACACTACTCGTATGGAGCTGCCAAGTTGAGGAACCATTTTGGGCAAAAATATTGAGAAAGATGCATGATTCATGCTCAATTCATGAATAGTATGCTTGCATGAGGATCAGTAAGGGATCTGTATTGTGGAAAGCCAAAGAAGAAAAATAGGAAGCACCTAAATAGTGTCATTTGGGAGAACTGGGGCAGATCTTGGCTATTAAATATATCCCTTCTTTTGAATTTCCTGCATTAAGACTATAGTTTAAAACAAAATTTTCTCTAGGAGAGATAAACATCGAAATTAAATACGCCTTAATGGGGATGGGTGTGTTAAATCACTTTTCTACATGACTAGCATGATTTCAGGTAGCATGAAAGTGTTCTGTGTGTATGTGCTTTCTTAAATGGAAAATTGAGGAACACACCAAAGGAGAGAGGGCAGAACATAGATATTTTTTTCTCGAAGTGGGCCTGTGACCCACTCTGGACACAGTTGATATATTTTCCAGATAGCTCCATGTTCTTTTGAGACGTAGAAATCCCAGTAAATTCTAAGCACCCGAGTAGTTAAACAATCTACAAACAAGTCAGGGATATCACGACATTGGTAGTTGTGCCTTTTAAATATTTTGTCTTCAATGGATTTTCTATTGTCCTTCAATCTTCTAAGACAACTCTTCTTTCAAAGTTTCATTCAAACCTTCTACTGTCCCCAAAGTCTACAAGATACAGAAAAAATGGTATTATGTCTATTGATCCTTTTCTTATTACTACACCACAGACTCATTCTCTCCCAAATTTTAATTGAGTTCACTTGGCAGTTAGTAAATGCTGTATGATGATATTGATGAAGACAGGGTTAATACAGCCCAGAGAATATCAATATTTGGATATTTATATACAAATAATCACAAATCATTATATATTTGATCAGGTAACTTAGTATGTGTGTAGAGTAGGTGTGATGCCACAGTGTGCATTTGTGTTATATAATTTTTTTCTCCCTGTCTTTAGATACTTGCCATCTTGTATACAAGGACTTAAATGAACTTGGAAAGACTGTATAGAGGGCATCAACTCTGGAAGAATTTTAGAGCTTTACCATTAAAATATAATTAACATTATAGAAAATTTATGTAAAAAGTGAAATTTTGAATCCATTATGGAACTGACAAGAAAATGAGAGTTCCTCAGAGTTTGGGGAGAAAATGGGTAACCAGAAAGTGAAGTGAGCTCTGCAGCCAACTCTCTGCCATGGACAATAATTTATTTTGCTCAAGTTT
>NW_012155951.1:2381928-2383884 GCF_000956105.1 Propithecus coquereli | reverse complement strand
TTACTATTATGTAAATAGTACATTTGTGATACCTAGACAATATTAAAAGACAGAAAAGAAGAAATATAACCATATATAATTTCTCATGAACGAAGATATAGACTATTAAATTTTTGATATATTTCCTGTTATTTCCTTGGTTTTAATGCTTAAAATTTTAAACTGAAATATGTGGTGATATGTGGTTAAATGAACAATAACAACAAAAATTCAAAAGTGAAATAAAAAAAAATTGAGACATCTGTTTTAACCTGTCAGATCAAATATTTAGGTCTGTTTCCTTCTAAAACTACATCATAATAAAATAAAGGTATAGACCCATGAGGACAACAAGAATAAGAGAGGAAATGACTCTAGACAAATGATGTAAAAAAAATGTTGGAAAATGAAAAATAGATGGAAAAGTGCTAATTGACTAAGCAGGACAGGGAGAAAATCTTTGCAATTCTGTTGAGATTTTTTTTTTTTTTTTTAAAGCAGTCATGTTTGTACTTTACAAGCCTGGAGAAACAGGATTAAAGGTAACCAGTACTTCTCACAGTGGGCCTGAAGGGACACTGAAAAGTTCCTTTCCACCACCCAGCATGGTTAGAAGACAACCTTTTCTCTTTTGTGACAGGTACACAAAGTCAGTCTCTGGAGAAACTAATTCAGAGATGCTCTGATATTTGAACACCAGCAAAGGTGAGAATTAGTTAGTGTCATGATATCCCTGGAGCTACTCTAATACATCATAAAACATGACATCTTTGGAATTATTCTGCATGTAATATAAAATGAAGATTAAAAGACATTTCCAGCTTAATTGAGCAAAAACCTAAAATGTGGCTAAAAGGAGATAATTTTGCTTATTTTTTAGGAAAAAAGAGACAAAAGCAATATCAAGATTCACAATATGAAGAAAAAGTTAATATTTTTGGTTTAGCAAAGTACAATAAAAGAGGTAAAACATGGCCTAATTGAGACGTTAGGCTCACTTGTTATTGTATTTGAGCTCTGTGGTGATAACATCCATAGTTCAAGGTGAGGGAAATTGGAGAAACCATTCCTAATTAATAACTGTTCGTTCATCTGTGGTGGTTATAGCAATTAAGAAGAAAATATTCATCTAAAAGTCAAATATGTAAAAGAAAATATTTCTATTGCATAGTCTCATAAATTTAGATTTAGAAAATTAGAAGGGATCTTAGATGTTGTTTATGCTAAAATCCTACTTAATTGAGAAGTCCTTTCTAAAACATTCTGACAGCTTACCATTCAGAGTATACTTGGTCATTTTTAGTAACCACTGTATTAAACACAATCCCAGCTTTTTTTTATGTGGTTAGAAAATCTATGTTCTTTGTTATTAGCACCTACGTAAGTATCTTTGTAATTTCTATCACTTCAGCCTAGTTTTGACCAAGAATCTATTTAAACAATTATATATCTTTCATAGTGAACATATGCCACACTTTTTTTTTTATTTTCTACCCTAAATATTCCAATTCATTTGATTAGTTCTCATAGAACAGAATTTCTAAACACTTTACTGTCTTGTTTTACCCTCCTCGAATTAATTTTAATCTGTAATTTTTCTTTAAAAATTCTGGAGCCCCAAACAGAACGAAAACTTCTAAATTGGTCTAGCCAATTTAGTTAATCCTTCTTGTGTTGAGCACTAAACTTTGCCTTTATTCATACTATTTAGGATTTGATTAGCTATTTTAGAAGTCAAATTACATCCCGGCCTCCTCAGATGTTGTATAATTTCAAGACTTCGGGAAATATCCCCTGGTTTAAATTTTAAAATAAATTTTTCAGATTTATATGTATCATTAATTGTCTTTGCTCTCAGCTGTGATGCATCATTCTATCCTAAACTTTTTCTACTCAAAATCTCTGAGTGATTAGTTATTCATCTGTCTTTGTAAAAAAAAATATAAAGATATAACAATATCTTTCTATTTCTCCACC
>NW_012155951.1:2370373-2381513 GCF_000956105.1 Propithecus coquereli | reverse complement strand
TAATAATTAACTAGATAATTTTAGTAGTTATCAATGCCAAACCCTTGAGCTATAATTTCCAGAATCTACTTTTCTCTCTTTTTTGGCAATTGATGAGGATTTTGCATTTGTTTTCTAGCACTTCTCTGCTCTGTTCACCCCTGATTATTTTATAATTGCTACATGACTCTGAAATTATATTTGCAAGTTTTTCTTATTTAAAATAACCAGATTTCTTCTTACAATTTCTCAGCCATTATTAGACAGTAATGTTTCCTTAAATCTAATTGTTTTGTACTTTACAGTTTTAATCTGGTTTTCTTCTTTAATAATGAAGATGGAAACATATGTATTTCCTGCAGGTGAAGATTTTCAGATTGTAGAATGTGTCACTAATGGAGATAATCTAAAGTCATTTTTATATTTTGGAAGACCTGAAAAAAAAAAGACCGATGCTAATTAGGTTTTTAAATCAGGATTTTGCCTGTGAGCAGGCACATGGTTTGATGGCCCATTGGTACTCCTGAAAGTGCCTGTTCTCCTTACACTTAGTTCCCCGAACTTCCTCAATGCACAGTCTCACACATTCCTCCTTAAAGCACACGTCCTTTCCAAGCTTTGGGAGTGTACTGAGGGATAAGGAGCAGTGAAAAAGTCTTCCGCATACACCAAGATTTTTTTTGTTTTGACTCCTCATTCTCCTTTTGGCTTCCCAAGGGATTTTCTTTCTGGGGCTCAGAAAGGTTTGATAAGACAATTGTTCTTCCTGTCTTTCCTTTGACAGAAATGTCTGGATATCCTGCTTCTGACATTCTCTGTGTTGCTCTGTTACCCGATTACCTGGACCAATGGCGTTTGCATTCCCAGTGCCCCAGCAGCTTTCACAGGCAGGAGGGTTTGATCTATTTTGGATTATTTTGCAGTTGTATTAGATGAGATGTCCCTGTAAGCTAATTACTTTGGCAACCAAGAGGGCACCAACAATCCTGTCGGCCATCCACGGGGGCACCTTAATGGTGTTTTAAACAATGTGTACAGAAGGGGTTAAAAGTTACACAGAGAGGAGCAGAGCCTGAGGGGAGAGACACTGCAGGTGTGTGGTTAACAAGGAACTAATTGGATAACCAGGCAGGAGGAGAGGCAGGCATAGAGCTGGTCACTAGGCTTGTGTGGAATTCCAGCAGTTAGCCAGTGCTGAGCCCTTGAGGAGTTGAAATAAAGACAAGTTGAATCTGGAGTCTATTTTTTCCTGTGATCTTTGCAAGAAACTGCAAATTGGGACTTGACAGCTTTCTTCACTGCCTGTTGCTTTGTTTCAGGTGGTATTGTTTTGAACTATCTAAGAGCTGACATTCCAGATGCCTAGCCTGGGTGTCTTGTATCCACACAAGAATATACATCGACTCTTAAAGGCATGTTACTCTTTCTTCTCTCCTTAATGATCTCTGGGTTTTGTGAAAGAGGGAGTAGACAGTGAAATGAGTGTTGGCTTATTATTCAGAGATTGATCAGATTGAAGTGGAGATCAGTTAATGAGAAGCAACGAAATTGTTTTCTCAGGTAGACACAAATTATTGATAGAGTGAAAAGACAGGCAAGGAAATCTTACTGAAAAGAAAGAAAACATTTCAGATTTGGGGATATTTTGAAAAATAATATTTTCAGAAATTTTTCTGGCTGTTGAGTAACATGCAAGATGAACTCAATTTCAATTATCATTTTCTTTAAATAATAATAAAGTGGATAATGCAAAGAAAAAAAACTTTGCTAGAAAAAATAAGTTCTCAGACCACAGCAAAGTGTCTGTTTTTTTTTTTAATGTCCTTACTTAAGTTCATGATACAGAGCTATATTTTCTCTGAGCCAAAATGAGTTGGAATCAAAGAAAATGTAATAAACAATTTGGCAATGATTTAATGTAAAGCATCTTCTGATTGTTTTTCAGCATTAGTACCAAAGGAGCTGAAGCAGAGAGTCAATATGATGTATCATGTTCACGTGTCCAAAAATTGGGCACCCAACTTCCTACAGCTGGAATACATTTGCTCACTAGGTCAAGTCACAGATATGGGCATGCCCTTTCCATGGACTCTAGCAATCCCTATTGTCCCACTGCACCCATTAATGCTACCTTTATAGTTTCTGAAGTCGCTTACAGATTTGGACTTCGCAGCCCATGTAAACTCTCTTGCCTCTAGATTCTCATTTGCAAAACGAGAGTGTTTGACTAAAGTAGCTCTAATTTCCCTTCTAGTTCTAAAGTTCTGCAATACCTAATAAGAAATAACATTTTTCTAACATGATGGTATGATGTGACAGCTTGGAAAAGGGAGGAGAAAGTAATTTTTAAAGACTAGATTAATGGAATCTGAATTGTAGCCATATAACTTTTATTTTAAAGAAATTACTTCATTCGTGCTGATTTTTCTGAAAAACTAAATCACAATTCTTAAAGAAATTTGCAAAATTGGAATCCTAATTCCTGACATGTCTTTCTTCACCTACCTCCATTCAAGTTTCAACTTAAAGGGAAGAAAAAACATTTTTAAAGTAGCTTAGAATTAAACTCAAACAGCAAGTTCTAAAGCTTGAAGACATTTTACCCATTTTAACAATAGCTGTACTAAGGCTTTAGCAATTCATTGAAATCAGTGATTCCTTTAGATTAGCTACAGAAATGTTCGACTTCTGAATAAAACTGGCTGGTTGAAATTTTATATAAAAATAGAGCTATTCTACAGGAATGCAGTATTATAATACAGTATTTCCAATTTCCAACTTCCGCTTCTCAGTGGACAATACCATCAAACAAAACTGACATTTATTTGCGTTGAGCACACATTCATTCTTATCTCTATAACATATTCTTTATTAATTGCTTTCTTGTCTTTGATATGAGTTGAAGCTATGACATATAGTTTCCATATGCCACCAAAGACCCATTTTCTCCTCTTTTTCTCTTGTCTAACCAAATTCTTCAAGTTGGGTTATTCATTTCTTTATACTGAATCCTTAAATACTACTTCAATAACAAGCATTACATTTTCTTATTCAAAATCCTCTGTCATGACATTCTCATTGTTTCATAAGTGTATGTGTGTGTATGCTGGTGTGTGTTTATGGCTGGAAGGGAAGAAATCCAGAAATAAATGACTGACAATCATATGAAAGATTTCTGTAGTGATACAGGGATAAGTTAAATGAGATATCCACATTCTCATCCACATCTCTCATATAATGGTCTGACGTCTTAATAATTACCAATGATAGATTTGTGGTTCCATTACTGAAGGAACTATATTTCCACGTTAAAGAAAATACTATTGTATTCCATACTAATCTACTTAGGCCACCACCAAGGTTTTCTCTACTTCTCTGAAAATACATATAATAAATGCAAATTGATCAGTGTCTCATCCATATTTCCTACAATTCAAAAGAAGTTTCAAAATATGATGACATCTAATGAATTTCAGCAATAATCATGAAACTTGAGTTTATATGATGAAATAAGCTCTTAGAAACACATGGGCATTTGCCTATTTATTTAGTCCATATTTACTAAGTACTTTTCATGTATAAAGAGACAGCGCTCTACGAGACAGGAGAATTTTTGTCATCTTGGATCTAATATTATGCAGAGAGGGTGTCACACAATAAAAATAAATAAAAATAAATAAAATAAAGTTATTTGTGAGAAATACTTTAAAGGAAAAACAGAGCTCTGTGGTAGAAAGTAGGGAATAATGTTGTAATTAGTGGGAGCTCCCTTAGGCTAGGCGGTGAGCCAAGAAGGACCTTCCTGAGTAGGAGACTTCCAAGTGCAGCTCCAACATTGCAAAGCATCCAGTCATGCAAAGACCTAGGGCAGAGCCTTGAGAGCAGCAGTGGTAGAAGTTCATAGGCAGAAAAGAGCTTGGAGATTTGGAGCAGAGGCTAAGGAGTGACTATTTCCAGGAGGGGGCACAGCAGAGAGTGAAAGACTAGAAGTGGTATGAGCAAAGACTGGAGAGGCTGGCTGGTGCCATATCATGAGGTGTCAAAATGTCGCTTTCAGGAGTTTGTACTTAATTTTAAGTGAAGTTGAAGGTTTTTAGCATAGGACTATATCGTTGATTATCTACTTTATCCGCTGGCTATATGGAATAGATTGGAGGGGAACAAGAGAAACATAAAGTAGAGTTAGAAAACAGCCCTGGGGCAAAATCGCTTGGAGAAAATTAATTCCTCTAGAAATGTAGATCAATAGGTCAGAAATGGATATATCTTGAAGGCAGAAAAATCAGGGCCTTCAGACATACTATCTATAAAAAGGAATCAAGGACAATCTTGGTTTTCTAATCTAAAAAACTTCATATTCATGGTATCATTTACTGTGAGGAGACTCAGGGACAAATGAGTCTTTGGATGTTCACATATGTGGGCTTATGTGTGAATCAATAATTCTAGTTATATTTAAGATATCTATGAAATATCCTTCAAGTAAATATGTCCATTAAGAATTTGCATATAGTATAGTTATCTCAAATGGCATGAACAGTTATTGCCTAAAGATTTAACTGTGGAAGTCCTAAGCATGCAGACCATTTTTAGCATGCAGAGGGGAAAGAGGCTATCTCTTGGAGAAGTTTTTTTAGGTATCCAGAGAAATAGAGAGTACGAAAAATACTCAATGCATAAGTACATTGTTAGACATACAAAGAATCAGAAAATTTGCCAAGTTTTCCCTGGAAGCTACTGGAAGACATTCTCTATCAAAAGCAAAATAAAAATCAATTAAAAAGGTAAATCAAAAAGAAAAAGACACATGTGCACTTTTAAATACTCTAATAGGCACATTAAAAATCAAAAGAAACTGATAAAATTGATTTTAAAAATATACTTCATTAATCAGATAAATTCAAAATATTATTTTAAAATGTAATGATATAAAACAATTATTATATATGAAATATTTTCTTCTTCTTTTTCTTTTTCTTTTTTTGTTTTTGGTACCAGGTCTTTGATTCCTGTTGTATATTTTACATTTCAGTACATCTCAATTTGGACTAACCACATTTCAAGTTCTCAATAGCCAGCATATGGTTTGGGCTACTGTGTTGGACATCAGGAGGTCAGAAGGTCTTGTATGAATAATTTAGTAAAGAGAGAAAGAGAGAAACACAGGATAAAGAAAAAATTTTATCTGAAAAGTTTTTTATGTTTCGGAAGAGCAAAAATCAGGAGGTTTGGATCTAGGACATAAAGTAGAGGTGTTCCTTGGAGGAGTGGCACTTCCTCAAATATAACAGAAAGTAAATGAGAGACAAGGAGAGAGAGAGACAGAAAGAAAGAGGGAGGGAGGGAGAGAGAGAGAGAGAAAGAGAGAACGATGCAGATGAGAGTAGAGTAAATTTGTTCATGGGAACACAAAGTGTAATTTAGAAAAATTCTATTTCCTTCCTGAAATATGAGGCAAGGTCATTAACTGAGTGGGATGAGAATACAGAACCCAGTCTACAAAGAACTTTCTAGAATGTCTACAGAGAGCTTTCTAGAACATCATGAATAGATACTTAATACATGTTACCTGACCATGATACCAGTTGACCTTGTCAGAATTTCTCTGGGTAGTCTCCCACCTGAAATGTTGAGCGGGTATTTATGTGTGCATTTAACCCTCTTCCCCTCCTTTTACTTCCAGCTAACATACTTGCTATTCGGTGTTCTTAACATTCAACAAATGGCTTTCCACAATCCAATGGAATGTTGGTTACATTTGAATTAGACCAAATGTTTTATTCTGTCATTCGTAGTTTTCCGGAGCGAGTGTCTGTGTATACGTACGTGTGTGTGTTTAAGCAAGTATTGCTATGTGCACTTTGTAATCATGGTAAGCCGTTTTCCTACTGCATCATGTTACAGGCATAACGTGGATAGTGGCAGTGACAATTGGTGGCACCACAGGATTTAACAGTTTCTCTTCTCAGCCTGGGCTTCTGCATCTCCAGCCCCACCTTCCTACATTTCGAAACTCTCCAAGTAGAGAAAAAAGAAGCCAGAAAAACAGGAAACCCAGAGATGTCGGGAAGGTCATACGGAGCAAGAGCAGGATGGATGGCTGCCCTGTTGTGCTGAGAAAATAAGAAGACAGGAATTGAGAAGTCAGATTGTATAAAAGTTACTGCTTTGTGCTGCCGCAAGGAGGAGGAGGAGAAGAGCGATGTCACTGTGCACAGTGCGATAGAACTGTTCCCTTTCCAAGAATGTCAAGGCGTTTAAATACAGGTCACTCCAAATCAATCCACATTGCACTCCCCCAAAATAAAGAAAACACTAAAACAGCTCTTGATGTAATTTATTCTTTCAGACTGGTGGCAGAGAGAGTTTTCTAAACCTTTAAGCTGTGAGTAGTTTTCTTTATTTCTTTTTTTTAAAGCTATATATCCCACTCACTTAACCCATACTTTCTATTTTTAGTTTTCTCTTGCTGATGAAACCTTGCAGATCATAAAGATAACATTCTCTGAGCAAGATTAGACTTCATGACTCTCAAGATTTGCTTTCTATTCAGCATTCTCAGGACTTTTTTTCTCTGTATTTCATGTTACATCTTGGTTCCACAAATACTGTACCAACTTTTGCTGTAATTTACAATGTGCACATAATCTTAGATATGGAGTAGTATACTGCAGCATCCTTTGCTGCAAGTGCTTTGAATAGGGAAAAAGAGGAAAAGAAACAAGAAGTAGGGTGCAAAGTTTATATTAAGCATTTTAAAATTATGTTCTTTTATGCTTTTTCTCTCTATCCTGGACACTTTTTTAAGTGTTAGGACTTGTTCTTGTCATCATTCATTACTCAAACTGCCCTTGCTTTTCACCCTGGGTAATGAGACAACTCCCCATTGACACACCATTTAATTTCTACTCCACTGTGGGCCTTCCAGAATATTGTAAAGTTGTTTTTTTTTTTTCCTTTTCTGAATGCCCATTGTTCTGAGGAGTGATAGAGCATGCCGGAGGAAAGCCATGAGTATGAATCCAATTATTCTATAGAGACAAACCTCAGTTTGAATCCTGGCCCTACTTCTCAGAATTTTATGCCATATAGATAAGCAGCATAATATCATATTCCTGTGTATAAAGAGAATACTTCCTAAGTAATGTTATGAAGGGTAAATAAGATGCTGTTTGCAAAACTATTTGTATATTGCCTCACTTTTAACCAGTGTAAATCATCTAGGTCCCTTTGGGCTGCTGTAATAAAAATAATGTAGATTTAAACACAATATTTATTTTTCACAGTGCTGAAGATTGGGGAGTCAAATATCAAGGCACTGGTAGATTTAGTATCTGGTGAGGACCTGCCTTCCGGTTCATGAAGGGCAGTTTTCTCACTGTATCCTTATGTGGCAGAAAAGGCAAGAAAACTCTCTGTGGTCTCTTTTATAAGAACACTAATCCCATTCCTGAGGGTGGAGTCTAATCACCTCCCAAACACCCACCTGCTAATACCATCCTATTGGGAGTTAAGATCTCTATATATAAATTTGGAGACAACACAAACTTTCAGTCCATGGCACAAGTAAATGGTCATGACTCGGTTAGTTCATTGGGCACATTTTTAAACTAAGGATATCGAGGCTCACAACATCATCAATTTGAGAAGAAGTGTCACACAATGTGTAGAGGACACTTTGGGAATGGTTCCTTGTTGTTTTTCTCAAGAACATACCTTGGCCTTGCACGCAAGTCCAGGGCGCCCTAACCCTGCAAACAGGAGGGGCTAGAGAGTTTAGATGCAAACATCTGCTCACCGGGGACGAAACAACAAGGAACAGGGACGTGCTGAGTCGGGACAGTGTGGGAACAAAGAAATTGCAGTGGGACAGTTGCCAAACAGGCTGTGTTATAAATAAAGCAACTACAGCAAGAAATTGGCTGCAGTCTTATACCGTCTTTGTGTGTCTGTGTCTTTTTGTCTCTGTGTTCATTCCTCAGCCCCTAGAAACGGGCCATGGCACAATGGACAGAGCACAGCATTAGCAGTCTGAAATTTATAGATTTAAATCCTATATCAAAAATGTCTAAATGATGTAAACAAGTACAGTCATTCATCACCTAATAACAGCGATACACTATAAAATGTGTTGTCAGGCGATTTCATCATTGTGTGGACATAATAGAGTGTACTTACACAAATCTAGATGGTACAGCCTCCTAAATACCTAGGCCATATGGTATTGCTTATTGCTCCTAGGGTACAAACTGATGCAGCAGGTTATGCACTGACTACTGTAGGTAACTGAGACACAATGGTAAATATTTGTACATGTAAACATACCTAAACATAGAAAATGTACAGCAAAAATACAGAATCAAAGATAAAAAATGGTACACCTATATAGGGTACTTACCATGAATGGAGTTTACAGGAGTGGAAGTTGCCATGGGCGAGTCAAGGAGTGAGTGGTGAGTGAGTATGAAGGTCTATGTCATTACTCTACACTACTGTAGACTTTGTAAACACTGTACACTTAGGCTACACTAAGTTTATTAAAAAATATTTTTCTTTCTTCAATATTAAATTAATCTTAGCTTACTGTAACATTTTTACTTTATTGACTTTTTAATTTTTTTAACATTTCTGACTACTTGATAATAACTCTTAATTCGGACACAAACACATTATACAGCTGTACAAAAATATTTTCTTTGTTTATATCCTTATTCTAGAAGCTTTTCCTATTTTAAAAAAATTTAAATCTTTCTTTAATTTTGAGCCCAGATGTGGTAGCTCATGCCTATAATCCTAGCGCTCTGGGAGATTGAGGTGGGAAGATCGCTTGAGCTCAGGAGTTCAAGACCAGCCTGAGGAAAAACAAGACCCCGTCTCTACTAAAAATAGAAAAATTAAGAGGGTATCATGGTGCGCACCTGTAGTCTCAGCTACTCAGGAGGTTGAGGCAGGGGGATTGCTTGAGTCCGGGAGTCTGAGGTTGCAGTGAGCTATGATGATACTACTGTACTCTACCCAAGGCAACAGAGCAAGACCCTGTCTCAAAAAAAAAAGAGAAAAAAAATGTTCCTTTACTTTTTAAACTTTTTTGTTAAAAACTAAGATACGAACACACACATTAGAATGGGTCTTCACAGGGTCAGGATCACCAATATCACTGTTTTCCACCTCAACATGTTGTCCTACTGGGAGGTCTTCTGGGACAATAGCATGCATGGAGCTGTCATCTCCTATGCTAACAACAGCTTCTTCTGGAGTATCTCCTGAAAGACCTGCCTGAGGCTGTTTTATAGTTAATTTTTTAAAAAAATAAAGGTAAGGAATGCACTCTAAAATAAAAAATAATAAAAAGTATAGTATAGTAAATACATACACCAGCAGCACAGTCGCTTATTACCATCTATTATGCACTGTATATAATTGTATGCCTAGACTTTTATAGGACTAGCAATGCAGTAGATTTGTTTACACCAGCATTACCACAAACAAGTGGGTAATGCATTGTGCTATGACATTAGAAGGGCTACAATGTCACTAGTCCATAAAAATGTTTCAGCTCTGTTATGCAATCCATTGTTTACCAAAACGTCTTTATACACACATGATTGTATAACTTACTTAAGCATCTCTAGCCTATTTCTTACTAGGATTTGTTTGGATTTTATACAACATATAAAACAAATGCCAGTCGATGGCACATAGAAGGGGCCAAAGGTAGTGAGGCAGAAGGAGACAACCTTTAAAACTTATAGATTCAGAGAAGGCTGTGGGAGGAAATAAACCTAAATTGGGAATGGATGTGATTTGAATATCTGAGTAATTTTCATATTGGCCTGCATGGAAGCCTAATCTCGGTTTAAGCTGAGGAATAACAGGTTTAGGATAGCATAAGGAGGAAAAGAATATCAGACAACAACAGCAAGGAAGTTTTTATACACTAAGATTTTAGTTTTTATTCTTGATTTCCTTAAAGGTGTTTACATTTATATTTAGAAAATGACATACAGTTATTAAGTTTGTAACTCTTGCCAAATCTTAATATAGAATCTGTTGAAAATAGCAGCTACAAGTTCAAGTTGCTTTTAATTCTGGAACAAAACAATAGACATTCACTATTATGTGTGTGTGCGCGTATGTGTGTGATGTTTGGAAAAATTCCACTTTTTATTTGCCTACTATATGCTAGAGTATTTGTTTGAAAAAAGAAATTTTGAACCCTATGGTGCTATTTTTCTGTTTCTCACCAAACTGGGCACTGTTGTTCTTTTACTTTTTATTGACATGTCATGCACTAGAATTTAGAGTTTTGCTTTTTAACCACATAAAGCTCCATTTTCTTTCTTTTTGTTTTCTCCTTTTTAGAAGTGCTTTTCTATTTTCATAATCCAAACACAGTTGACTGCTAATTTCTCCCTGAAAGACATTGGAAGATGGCTTCCAAAATTAATGGTGTAAGACAAGTTTACAAACTGTCAGGCTTTGAAGTGAAAATTAGTGTGTCATTCTTTCTGAAAAGAGCAGAGCATAGAACTGACTGCTACATCGTAAGAACTTTTCAAGGCAAAATAATTTTTTAGATGGGAGGACAAAAGTTAAACAAATGTTTTCTTCTCCACCTCACTTCCCAAATTCCATCAACGCACCTATACTCACACACACCCACACACAATTGGAAGGATTTTTCAGCAGCAAATTCTTTATTATTCTAAGAAATCAACAGCCATGGGAATTATACAGTGATAAATCTTGAAATTCCACTTAAAACAAATTGTACTGATTGGCATAGCTTGAGAGACCCAGGTGGAAGAAATCTGTGGACAGTGTGATTATTTTCTTACTTTCGAAAGTTAAAAAAATGAAAAAAAAGTCCATGTTATTCAAAATTTGATGGTCATGTTAAGGAAGAAGCTTCAGAAAAATAAGCTAATATTTTCAAATAGACTCAAATGTTGGCTTATTTTCAGGCTAAAATTCCAATGTCATTAAGAACTCTGTCTAAGTTACTATCTTAGAGTCTTAGAATGTTAGAGGTGTAGATTCTTCAAAAACCATAACACAAAACCTCTTTATTATTTAAAGTAGCACAAAACTTGGGAGGCACACCCTTGGCATTCGGCATATTTGGTTACATTCTAGGCTTGCCTTCTCCTTTTAATGAAAT
>NW_012155951.1:2362784-2369092 GCF_000956105.1 Propithecus coquereli | reverse complement strand
TGCCTTTCAGACTGCAAACCAGAGCTTCTTTTTTGATGAGCATGCTCTTAAACATACATGCTTTGAAATCACTCACTTATCCCCTGCTTCCTTTAGCTTCTCAGTGAGCAATGGAAAATAGTCTATGGATTGGAGTTTGAAAACACCAGTACATCACAATCAGTTATCAACAAAGCATATGCAGAGCAATTTTACAGTTTCATCTTGGGAGGGTTGTGATGGGCTTCTCTGTACTTCCTTTCCACCTCCCTTTAGCTTGTGCAAGATTTCTAATCATAAATTGAGACTCTCTCCTTTAATGTAAGGTCTTTATTATGGGAGATATAACCATCTTTCTTAAAGAAAACTCCACATTTTAGATCAAGAGAACATCATCAAAACGAAGTGACAAATGCCATATTGTAATCGTTATGGAAGTAGAATTATTTGATAGTTTAAATAGTCAAAATGCAATTTATTATCGATCATGACTTTACAGAGTGAGAAGATAAGAAGAACAATGGCATTCAAAGGAAAGCTGATACAAAAAGATTGTTGATGAAGTGAGAAGTTAAAATTCTAGACTAATGTTAACCAATGTGGAGTGGCTAGGCATAGCCTTAGCAGTCAAGGGTAGTACAAGATGTGAAGGCAATCCAGGTATGGTACCAGCCACAAGATGAGAAGTAGAGGTGGACTAGATTGTGTGTGCAGAGAGTTTGGCAGGGCTTTGGCTCTCACAGGGTCCAGAGTAATTCTGCTGGATGCATGCTAGTTCCTAAGGTTGACTTTTATTGTCCTTGCTGACGTTGAGGTCATGTTGTTTTTCCTTCACCCCTCTTCCCGACAGCCTCCTACCAACTCGGGGAGGAATGCAGCAGTTCTAAGCTGGGTGCTGGTCAGAATGGACTGGAGAAAATTAGAGGGGTGGATACACCCTCTGAATATATCTTCCCAAATGTGAATCTTCTTCAAAAAACTTTAGGGTGTTATGTTAGCACAATATTTGCTCGGACATGAAAATACTTTACAAGAAGCAAGTGAAAGCAAGAATGTGAGACATGATAGGAAGGTAATCAAAATGTGGCACCCTTTTTTCATCTTCTTGCTCTCTATCAACTGATGGCTCAGGTTTCACAACTAGACTTGCTCTCTTCACCCTCTTAGAGAAGTTTCTAATGTTGGCCGAGAGGAAAATTAAACCATCTTCCAAGTCAATGATTCCAATAGCAGTTTTTTATAACTTGTTCAGGTTCTCACCAACCCAGATATTTAGCATTCCCTAGAGAAAGTGGAAAGGTTGTTTTATTAGCAGTTCACAATTATTATTAGAACAAATGAGTAAAATCACAAAAAAATGCAGAAGGAAATATGGAAATATTTACTTAAATTCAGATTTGAGCAAATAAAGAGAAGGATAGCTTTCATTTAATAAAAAGAAAGAAGCTGTCCTGCATGAGTGGCCAACATAATGGTTTAATGTCACAGAAAAAGAAAACACACTTTGGTGGTTTTTCTTAAAGACAACTTGTCACTTATTTTATTTTTTCGCTTTTTCCAAGGGTCTCTCACTCAAAGCTCATCTTTAGTGTCAGCAGTTTTGACCATAAAAAGAGCTCAGAGAACACAGTGCTCCAGTTTGGGCTACATTATTATTTTTTTTCTTTTGAGAAAACTAAGATGTATAAAGAATAGGAAAAAAAAAAATTCAAACCCAGGTACAAAGGCAAAGGTTTACAAAGAAAATACACATTCTGTATACAGAGAACTAATTTAATAAACAGCCTCTCCCTGCTAGCTTGTGATTAAACTAAATTGCCAGCCTAAACTTTTCTGTGCAGAATTTCAAATGTCAACACATTATACTGTGATTCCTCTTAATTTCTCACAAAGAAAATGCAAAATGAATTCATTATGCTGGAGTAAGTGGAAAAAATGATGAGTTTCTCCAGAAGAGTATGCAATGGGGAGAGATTGGGCAAGACGATTATATTGAGATATTTGAATAGCTGGCCATTAGCAAGAGCATCCCCATTACTCTGCTGATAATTATATCTCCTCTGCTATGACTTCCCAGTGGAATAATAGAATGTTCCCAGTGCAGGAGATAATGAAAAATACCATTCAGGTGGTACATATGTGCCAGGAATAGAATGCAGTATTTCTTTCCTTCCTAGTTTTTGCAACGCCTTAGCACCATCAGCATCAACTCCCTGTACCTTGTCACTCTAATGGCGCACACCTACGCAATATATGTTAATATGTGTTTGGTTGTTCTACGCTGTGTACAGGAAGAATAAATGCGTCTTGAAAATGGAGATGGCAATGGAATATCATTCTTGCAACATAATTATCTCCTGTGTTTAGAAAGCCCGGTGCTTTGCTGAGTACATTTTTGTTAGCTATTATGTAAATGACTTTCAAAACCCACTATAGTTCAGAGTGAAGGCTATAGATGGGATCTTATAAAGATAAAACTCTTTTTCTTTCTTTGTAAGAAACAAATGGTTGCATATTCTTCTAATTAATCCATCATTTTACAGACACTTTTCGTTTTAGCAATCAAGTGCAATTAAACAAAAAATGGAGGAAAAAAATGAGATCAAACAGTAACAACCACTCATTTCCAATAGCAATTTCCCTCTGTTTCTCCTATTCTCTCTCTCTGTCTCTCTCCTCTCTCTCTCCTTTTCTCATTTGAACATTTCATAAAATCTTTCATGTGTTATTGCCACCTTATCATACGGTGGCATTTTTATTGCTGTTTATTTTCAGTATGGGGAAATCTTGCTGGGTACTGTATGTCTTCCCAAATTCATTAATTTTACAGAAAACTCAATTTGCATCTACCCCACCACCACTACCACCTCTTTTGCTATGTCACTGTTGGTTTAAATTCTGGATCCTCCTTTGAGAGTTTCATTTTTAAATTATATGTATACAAGAAGGAAAGTTCCACCCAAACAACTTATATTTGCATCTTGTAGAGGGCAGTGAAATGTTACATTGGTTTTACCCTCCATAAGGGTTAAATTCAGAACTGCTCATTTTTCCATGTTGTGGCACTCACTGGAGAATAGGACAAAAGTACAGCTAAATTACCCAAGGGTACTCTTTTTTTTCTATTAAAATTGTATTTACATTTAGAGTCAGAGAGGTATACTTTATTATATAAGTGTTTTCTTGTTAAAATATTTACCTGAGAATTTATTCAGAACGCATAAGGTTGCAATGTGTATTGACAAGTGGCTATGACTCAAACCACAGGAAATGAAATATGTGTGTTTGTGGTGTCAGTGTTAGAATTCATACTCAATATTCAGTTAATATCCAATCATAGTCAAAGGACTGGTTTATATAGTCAGTGATTAATAGTAATGTAACAAGAAAATGGACCACTTCCAATGTGGAAACTTTAATTTATAAATTCCATCTTGAAAAAGCCAGTCACATGCAAAAAATTAAAATCATTTTCACTTACAATTTGCATGTTTTATCATCGATAGTAAATATTACTCTGTAGCTTAGTGTAATGGTGAACATTATCTTTTAAAATGTATTAGTTATCTGTACTTATTTTTAAAAATGCCTAGCTCCAGAAAAACTTTAAGGTATATTAGCTTGTTGATCTCTAAGCTAAACCAAATTGAAATTTAGTGTAAGTCAAAACGTACATGGGCGTGTATATTGCATGTATGTATGTATACTGTTGATTAACAATAATGACATAGTCAATATTTTGCGTTTTCTAAGTATCCTTATACTCATAAAGTTCTTATTAACTCTATAATGGATACATAGAATACTTTCATACTCAATATACAATGAAAAATGATGCTTTCTCAATTCTATATGATCAAATCAGTGGCATTAGTGATTGATTGAAACCTAAATAGCACATCCTACTATAGATTTAGACACAACCCCTAACTTTTAATAAGAATGTATGTAACGATACATTCCTTTATTCCCCTCTTTTAGTCTTCCTTTCTCTCTCCCAATGACTTTTCATTACATTTCCAAACTGTTTCCTTTTCTCTTTGAGATGTCAAAATCCATATGATCAAGAACTCAACTGTTTGCATCTACGTTCCCCAGGGTTTCCTCACCATGTATGTTTTTTTCCCCCTTTTTCTTGTTTATCTTTTATTTATTTATTTTTTTTTTTGACTATTCACACAGATTCTTTTCCAGACTCTCACCATCTAAACTTCCTTTTGCTTTTCCAAAAGTTAAATTGACTAAGTTCAGCAGGTCCTGGCCAGGGTGAATTTGCTCACAGCCTAAGGAACAATCTCTCTCCATTAAGAGCAAGTCACCTCTGGAAGATTTTCTTTCCTATTGTAATTTCAGTTTCATGTAAAACCTTTCCAATTGTATTAGTTTGGGATAATATAATATTGATTTTCTTAATAATTTGTCTATTTGCTTTTACAAATAATTTTTTTCCAAGTTTTTGAATCAAAATTTTATGTTGACCTAGAATTAATTATATTATTGCTCTTCTTGTCCCACCTCTGATTTCAGTTGTAACTGTGCCACCTTAGATTCACTTGCCACTATAAATGTTTAGACCCAAGGGTGCTCTCTGCCTCCAGGTTTTTCTTACGGGGTAGGAGCCCACTTGCTCTGGCACTAGTGCAGCCTGGAAGTGCAAGGATAGCTTTTCCAGGGTAACCCTTAACAGAAAGTATATAAAAATTCCTACCTCCTATCCTTCAGGAGCAAAAGTTTGGGATGCATTCTGTATGTTTTACAGATAATCGCAGCCCCTGTGTTCTGCAATGGTCATCTCAAAAGCACTTGTACATTCACATTGGTTTCTCATTTTCTTATTTATTTACATTTTCCCTTTATACTTGCAGCAGAAAGCTTTCTATTTTTGCTGGTTAACAGTCCCTATTCCCTGGCTCACCTCCTGAATAAACTACATGCACAAAAGTCGTTTTTAGGGAACACAGGTTAAGACGCTCTCCATTAAATACAAGCAACCCAGTGCATGAAAATGATATGAGATTGGTGACATGTTTATATGGATCTCAATAACAATTAGTTGTTATAAAAGTTTGACTTATTGGCTAGATTATATTTGAGACACAGCATAGTATTTGACACCTTCATCTTCTAAATTCTATCAATCTGAAAATAAGCTCAATAAAATTGTTATAAAAACAGAATTCTAAAGTTCTGGCTTATATAAATACTTCCTTCAACTAGATGTACAGTGACAAAAATTATGAATGTCATTTTGTAGAATAGAAAAAAGAGTATTTCATATTTCAGACTCTGAAAGAAACAAAAGACCTATTGAATCTCACTACATGAGAAGAATCTCAGCTTTAATTTTTTCACCTTTTAAATATTAAAAATACTTATGAAAATCCATTTCATACAAGTTTTTATTTATTTACATAGAGATGTTTCTGATATAGAGGTATCGATGAATATTTAGAAATATATTTGGTATCAAAATATCAAGGATAAACTGTCCCTCTGTGGGAGAAAATATCAATAGAATGATTGCCATACGGTTTGAATATTTCTCAAAAAAATCGTTCTCTTCAGAAGGTATCTATGTTTTTTATATCAATTCTTAAATGAAGCTAAAACCAGAGACAGAGGAAGAGTTGTATAAAGTGATGAATGTATGTGGAATTCCATTCACAGAATTTTTTTGTGTACTTACTGAAATACTGGTTAGAATAAAGTTAAGAGAGTCAAAATAACTATGAGGCATCAGAGATAAGTTATTAAACCTATTTCCTCAGTTTATTCATCTGTAACATTAAAGATCTTTTTTGGAAGAGAGTTGTTGATGAAGTAAAACAGCTAGCATTCACTACAGGTTTCTTATCTCGGCATTTTGAATTTTCTTTGTGCATAAAATTAACTAAGAAAAGTACAGCTCAAATGAAACAAATAGAAAACTAGTAGCACACTGGATAAAAAGTAAGGCTAAAATATAAGCAATTTTCAGGAGATATAATCCTAAATTTGAAGACATAACTATCTTGAAAGTAAAAATATGAAATAAAATATGCCATGAAAATCATAACCATAAGAAATTTGAGTGGTTCTATTAATAAATAATAATCTTCAGGACAAGAAAAATTACCATTAAAAAGATGTATGTGTGTGTGTATGTGTATAATAAAAGTGTCAATTAATCAAGATAACATAGTAACCCTAAATGTCTATGCATCTAATGGCAGGATTTCAAAATAAATGAATCAAAATAACTGGAAAGAGAAATAAGAAATACATAATTATAATGGAAAATGTAACATTTTTTTCTCAGTAATTAAGAAAATAGACATAAAAGGATAAAA
>NW_012155951.1:2347937-2351618 GCF_000956105.1 Propithecus coquereli | reverse complement strand
GAAAAATAATAATATGATCTAGGCATTATTCTAAGCCCATTTTATAGATGAAGAAACTAGACACAAAGAGTTTAAATAACTTTCCTGAGGTCATGTAGCTAGTGAAGTTACAGTCTACCTGTAACAAGTTTTCCAGACCAGTATGAATATGGTAGAAATTATTTATGATCAAATAAGTGATTATTCTTTCTGTGAATAGCCTTGCTCATCCTGTTGGCCTGTCCACTATACTCTGAGATAAGGATTAAAACATAGTCAATCCTCTGAAAGGTTAAAAAGGCAAACTCCACCCATCCCATTACCCCAGGGACATCATTCCACCCCAAAGTAAACATGTGCCTTGATCAAGCCCTCCACTGAAAAATGGGGCAGATTATCTTTGTTTAATTGGCTATTACCACACTGTAGTCATAAGGAAGAAAGTAGCCAAAGAGGAACTTTCCTTCAAATAATTCCAGCTTACAGTCAAGAGAAGAAATTTTAAACAAACAAGGAAATAAACAAAATTCTATTATTATTGTCAGGTTGACTTAGCTCCAAAACTGTGGCATTAACACTCATAAAAGCATTTAATTTAGCCCACAAATTGTATCATGTGGTTTGTCACATAGGGAATTCACGTGCAAAGAGATGTCAAATCAACTCAAGCTGCCTGGGAGAACCTTTAAGTGTAATTTCTTCTTGGTTTCTACTGGGGTATTTAACCTGCTATGGGAAAATGTCACTCATGCTTATTACTGCAGTCTTTCTTGCCAAAGAGGCTCCAGCTAATGCTCCCGCAGGGATTGCACCATGAGCCCCATTTTTCAAGGGCTTTCTAACTCAGTCATAAAAATTGGATCTGGGCGCAAGCTTGTCCCAATTGTGGTGCACTTTCTAGCTTGTTTGTTATAACCAGATGTATTTAAATTTTGTTCAGCTGCTTTTGAAGGTGGAAGGAAAATGACATTTTCTGCTTTTCAGATGAATTTTGGCAATGCTGGGAATCTAAAGGGAGTCTGATTTTAAAATTAAACATGAACTTTTAGATTCTATTAGGCCCATACTTTTGACCTGGGGCCACTGCCAATGGGCATTTCTATTAGCAAGCAAACAGAAAATAAAACCCAGTGGAAATCATCCAGTTAAAAAGGACCTGATAATTCAGTTCCATCCCAGGCCTTATGCTAATAGTCAGCCGATTGTGGAATGCTGTGACCTCGGTAGGAGATGCATTCTGGCTCTTTGGAACATCAGATTGGGAGTTTGGGCCCAGATACAATTTTGGTTAGAAATTGAGAGGCAGGCACAATGAGAAGGGGGACTTTTGATCATAAAAGAAATATATAGAAAGAAAAAAAAAAGTTAAATTCAACTGATAGATATTTTACAGAGTGTTACTATGCATCCAACAAGCTGAAGAAAGCTTTTCTCAGAGAGTGGCCATAAATATTGTGAAGGACATATACCAATGCAAACACAAAAGATATGGCTGGAAACCAAAATGTGTCAGTGTGTGCTGCAGATAAGTGCCCAGGGACAGAAGGGCTCTTTTTAGTGTGAAAAAGATGCCATTTGGGGCTTCCTTGCCCCCTTTTTTCTTTGTTGCGGGGGGGGGGGTTTGACTTGGGCCTTGGGGGTTTGGGCAGGGGGGGAAGGGGGACCGGCTTGGGCAAGGTTCCGGGGGTGGGGAAGGGCCTTTTTGGGGCCCCCCGTTGCCAGGCCCGGCTTGGTTCCGGGTTGTTTTTTTTTTTTGGATTAGGGTTTTTGGTTTTTTAAAAACACAGTATATAAAGAGTAAATGATGGCTTTTTTAAAGGAATGGAAAGAAGTTTAAAATGATGTTTTAAATGATGGATCTGGCTTTAGTAACTAGGAAGAATTGCATTTAAGACTACGGAAGGAGAGGTAGAAAACTACTTCAATTAATAAGATCTAAACATTTGTATTGTCATAAAAAAAGAAAGGAAAGAAAAAGTAGCTTGGACTCAGTGTCTTATTTTGTACAAGGAATGAGAGGAAGGATAAAGAGAGAGAGGAGGTGAGATATGAAAGCACTGAGGGATATGTTGCTGCACAGGCTGTGGCTCTAAACTGAGGCTCCTTTGTTCTGAATTTTAGGTGGTGGGTCTTTCCTGCATGGCAGCCTCAACATAGGCATCAAAGTTAGGGGCAGGTACATATCCTCATTCTCACTCGTGTTTGGAGAAGAAAATTCAAGATTGACTCCTAGAGAATGATGTATTCTATGGTGGTCTATTTTTAAAAAAAGTAAAAACAATAAAAACAACAACATTAACAATAGCAACTTATTAAATCCCCCTGTTAATAAAGAGGTCACTGAGATTAAAATGACAATCATTGACTGGGATGTTCAGGAAATCTCCTTAAAGGAGTTGACTTCCTTGAAAGAAGGTGATCCTTTCCTCACACCTGCTTTCTCCTGGGTACTGTCTAGAACACAGATATGATGAATGGAGATCCAGCAGACACTTTATGACAATAAGGAGAATTGAAAATGGAAGTCACACATGAGGATGACAAAGCATAAAGATAGAGGGAGCCTCCCTAACTGAAAACCCACCATACCAACCTGTGCTGCCTACCTCTGGAGTTTATGTGCTTTTCTTCCACGGAGAAAATAAATCTATGTTTTTATTTTGATCTCTTACCAGCATCTCAATGCATTCCTAATGGACAAAAGGAGAAAACAATTTTAATCAACCATAGACATCTTGAAGACATTTAACTTTTCTTGATTAAATTTCCGTGACTAGGAACTACTTAGAAATATATTAAATATGCTTAGTAAAAATGATTTTGTCCCTAGACTTAGAACAACTGACACTCGGCAAATAGTCAGAGAATTTTTGTTGAATGAATTTGTGGATATGTGAATAAATTAATAAATTTACTGTTTATTTTGTCCCTGTGTGATTGATTTCATCTTTTTTTTTTTTTCTGAATGTTTGGCATCGACGCCTTGCATCTCATCTCTATAAGATAATTGATGACAAAGAAAGAAAAAGACTCACGTTACCCATATAATGTTCATTTATTACCTCTTTAATTCTCAATACATTGAGAGGTTTAATTCATTGGATATAATCATGTTAAGAGATCTTGGAGATATGTAGACAAAAAATTAATGCCTAGAAAAACAAGGTGAGGACTTTGCCATAAAAGCAGTAACATTTACAAATCTGTAAGAGAAAGGCCTTTACAAAAAAGGAAAAAAAGATAACAAAATGTTTGAATGGTGAGGTAACAGAAAAAGAAATGGCTCTAGACATATGGAATGATGTTCAGTCTCACACACTATTAAACGTGAGCAAGAGAGAAAAAATAATCACTTCGTTTTTCACTAATCAGGGTAACAAATATCAAAAAGTAGATCTGGAGGTGAGGAAACCTGAATTCTCATTTATGTTGGTGGGGGTACATTTTGGTGTAAGCACTTTGCTGGACACTTTGTCAACATCTATCAATACTTAAGATACACACACCCATTGACATGGTAATTTCATTCAAAGGGATTTATTATACAAAGATATTTGCACATATGCACAGAGATATACATACAATAATGTTTGTTACCAATGGTTAATAAAAAGGAGGCATGAATGATCTATTTGCACTGAGGAGGTCTCTATAGTTATTTATTTTTCATAATATGAACATTTTATTTGTTATACTTTATTA
>NW_012155951.1:2345411-2347887 GCF_000956105.1 Propithecus coquereli | reverse complement strand
TATACCATATGGCTCTGAACAGAGTTTATTCATATAGGATTTTAGTTTTACAATATTCAGATTAAGAATGTTTGTCATACAATACATACATGGAATAGTAATTCACTGAGAATTAGTATACAGCAACTATAATTAAAATTGTTCTGAAAATAATTGCTTCTTTTTACAGATTTCAAATGCATATATTGCTATTTCAATGACAAAATATCACTGAGAACTTTAAATATAATTTTCTGGAGGAGTGCAAAGTGCCACTTAATAAACAGTTATAGTTAATAGAATGTCCAGCAACTGAGAATTTGCTCCATTTATTTTCTCACCACGGACACAATGAGTGTTCAAGATACTCATGGAACTGTGCTAAATGATGTCAGCTCTAGGAGAGGGGGAGAATCCTTAGCCATATATAGAGAGATGACCAGACAACAAAAGGAACTGAATCAAGGGAATGAAATCATTTCAGGAAAATGGAGTAATTATTAGGGGAAAAAGAGTGAAAGTCAATGAACATTGATCAAGTGCAATAAATAATCATAAAAATACAAAGAAGTATCCAACTAAAAATAACAAAAACAAAAACAAAAAAAGACAGAGCAATGTTTCCAAGCATGGGGTTGTCATGGAGGCAAAAAGAATAGGTCACGGTCATCTAAGGACATTTTGTCTAACACACGGTGGAAAGAATTAAAATATGGTATTTGTATACACAAGGAGGACAATGCGCACTACCCGAAGGATGGACATATTTGAAACACAGACTTCGGTGGGGGGGGGACCAAGGGCAACACACATAACCTAAACATATGTACACCCATAATTTGCTGAAATAAAAAAAAAATATATGGATTGGCCTCACAAATGGACTGACAAGACTGATTCAGGTCAAGAGTCTCCAGCTATTCATTGAAATGAAAATAATGGAAGCACTTTTCAATTATGAATGTCAAATTGATAAGGATAGAATAGAAAAAGTGCAGATATTGAAGAGACTACAAAGAATGATATATCCTAGCTTTCTCCATGAGACAGAACAAAATTTGAGTAAGTAATCCCTAAGAGACTTGCCCTCAGATCATTTCATGTTTTCATCACCCTATAAAGATAGAGTTTCTGATATTTTTGCCAAATGATTTCTTCGTGGTTGCAGGCAAAAACACTACATCCTGAATACGTTGGAATGGCCATTGAAAACTTCTTCACAGCTTTGCTTGAAGCATGGTTTATTATTAGCTGCTAAAGCAGGTATAGAATACAGTAAAAAGTTGATACCTTTCTCTAAGGGCATTATTATATAAATATTCACTACAGCACATGAATGCAATATATGATAGGTGGCTGGAAGGAAAAGGAAACACAGGTAGTAAGAAGACATTCTATAAAAGAGCTAACAAGATGTAGGCAGAAACTGTTGGAGACAAAGTTGGTTATGAGGCCTGACCCTGAAGCATGAACATTATAACTAGGTGAGAGTGGGGATGCAGGAGGCAAGGGGAAGATATTCCCGGCAGGAGAAACAACATAAACAGAACAGAGGTTTACACTCTAAAATAAGTATACTCCAAATGTGGACACTTGGGAAGTCTGAGAGTAGACCTCACTGATTTGCAGTAGAGAGTGTTGTTAGAAAATAAGGAAAAATAATAATATGATCTAGGCATTATTCTAAGCCCATTTTATAGATGAAGAAACTAGACACAAAGAGTTTAAATAACTTGCCTGACGTCATGTAGCTAGTGAAGTTACAGTCTACCTGTAACAAGTTTTCCAGACCATTAATGTACAAAAAAATGTAAAAGAAAAAAGTTACTGAGACCCAATAGTGAAGTATTCAAAAAACCTATCCGTATTCTGTCTCCCTTCTTTCTGATTTAGTTGTCGCCCATCAGAAATGAGAACAGGCGCTCTTTGCAGCTCTTTGCCTTGTGAGATCTTTGTATAAAAGCCACTTGGTAAGTACAAAGGCTCATTGTGTCTGTGCGGGATGACTCACTGCCAATTGAACTTTTAAATAGGGAACTGTACTCCAAAATCTCACCTCCCTTTGTTTCTTGATCTGAATACATGCAGACATTCTTCCCCTCATTTCTTCTATTTTAAATTCTTAAAAAGGAATAAACCCTTTCTGTAGTCAGGTTAAAATTTTCTCTTTCCTATCATTCTGCAAATCATACTATTTGGGAATAGGAGAGAATGTGAGGAATGAAGAGAAGATAGAACATTTAAAGACAAATGACTCAATAAAAGTCACTTAAACAGGCTAAGGGAGCCACAAATAAGCTGTGAGTATAATAATGACTTTTATAAACTAAACCATGCCTGTTTTTCTCCTTTAAGATTTTTTTTTCCCTAAATTGAACCCTATGGGGAGACATTAAACACATATTTACAACCCCATCTTCAGCATAAAAGAGATGGATGCTTATTGTCATATTGGGAGAAAGAAGGAAAGCTTTTATGGAAGAAAATTACTAATTTT
>NW_012155951.1:2340953-2343051 GCF_000956105.1 Propithecus coquereli | reverse complement strand
CCTAGTAATATCTTGCTATTGATTTGTAAATATAGACCTACTTAAACTCACACTCACACTGAGCACTGTGCTGAATAAATTACAGACATTAGCTCATTTAATTTCTACAATTCAATACCTGGTAAGGTGGGCATGTTTTCCTTATTATAAAGAGGAAATAACTGAGCCTCGGAAAGATTTGAAATCTTGCCCAAGTCACATGATGTTATGAGATATGCCAGATTTTAACCTCACACTCTTTCTACCTCATTGTACTGCCAAACTGCTATGTCTCTGACCACAGATGCCACTTAAATATCAAGAAAGTCAGCTCCTCATACTCTCCTCATAATTCCTGAATAACTTGAACAAAGGCTTGGTTGGCCTTAGGAATTCTCTAGGCACCATTATCATTTTGGAGCTAATCAGAACAGGATCCTAAGACCAAATCAATAGTGGGAAATTCTTATCTGCCCTATTTGTGCACACTTAAGGTTGATATGCATCATTTTTCTGCTCCCTGCGTAATAAGAGAACTTTTCTTACAAAATGTTTATGTATGGATAAGCTTCAGAATAGATACCTATTGAATATTGGGTAAAAGTACAAACAAAATGCTAATCCAATATTAGACTTAATGTGTTTCATTTTTCATTAACACAAGGTACATTCATATGTGATGCTAACCTGTGCAGGAGACATGCAAGAGCAGCAATAAGAAAGGTTTTTGAAATCTAGATGAGTTAAAAGTTCCGAAACATCTCTTATGACTTTATTAGTATACACTTCAGATATGAAGGATCCCCTCATTATTTCACCTTTTACTGTGTATCATGAAAATTAACAAATCGGTGGCTGAAAAGCTTTGATTCTCCTGCTATTAGAGTTGGACCTTCTTGCCCACTTATCTTGTACAGTAAGAATTTGTCTTTTGTAAACATGGTACTCTTAATACTAGAATAAATGAAAGAAGTAATCATTGTTCTGTCGGACGTGGATTGCACATTGCCACATATCCACTGTGTTGGAAACATGTATCAGTGGCTTTGTGACATGTAATGTCTGTTTAGTTTGATCACAGATCTCTACAAATTTCTTTCCAAATTCCATAGAATACCTTTAATTTATGATAACGTGAAATGTTGGGGAGAAATCATCATCAAGGTGGTAGGTTGAATCACAAATTAAACTTAGGGTAGTTCTGAATATCCTTTAAGATAAAAATTTGTCAACAACTTAAAAACATGAAATGGACAAATACAAATTGTGTTTCAGTTTTCTCAAAACTTGTTGTGACTATTGAATGAGATAATACAAATAAAACATTTAAGGAAGCTGGTGCGCAGTAAGTGCTCAGTAAATATTAGTAATGGTTCAATAATGATTAGTTGCATTCAAGGATTCACTGCATTTTGGCCAATAGCTTTTCATCCAATATTAATGATTTTCAGTATGAAACAGTGGCTTTAGAAAGTAGTAATTGGACTGCTGTAGGGTGAATAACATGGAAATGACAGGCAGATATATTCATACTACTCAGATGTGAAAGTCATGCTCCCTCGTGGGGCCTTTCATGGGACACCTACCCTGAGGATACAGTCAGTTTGAATGTCCTTTGCTCCCAGTGGGAGTCCCATTTCTAGGACACAGTGGCCTGTCATCTCTTTCAGAGGAGCCACAGCAGGAAGCCTAATTTGGGCTTAATGAACAGCCTTTGGGGAATTTCACATAAGTGGTCATTAATGCTTTCCATATTTGCAAGGTGAATCCATCTCTTTCTTCAATAGGTCTTTGCCACAATTGCCTGTGTATTAATTCAATCATCTCACAGTACAAAAGGTGAAGGGGAAATGAAAGGCTACTATGCAGCATGCAAAGGGTCAAATAGATTTTCAGAGTCTAGACTGGATTATAGGCTGATCTTCATTTCAACCCTTGTGTGCGTGTGTTAGTTATGAGTGTGCAATCGCTTCCCTGATTGATATACATTTATACATTCTTATTTCAGAAAAAATATTATAAAGGACAGTAGTATGCCATAAGTTTATTTTCTAATGTGTATTTGTCATATTTAATAGCACCTTTCTTGACCATAACACCCCTTATCCTTTACACATCA
>NW_012155951.1:2338224-2339303 GCF_000956105.1 Propithecus coquereli | reverse complement strand
TTTTCCTCTCCCATCTTTCCTGTTATTTAATTGCATTGTTTCTACTGTGTCACAATATATAGAATTCTCAACTCTTTGAGATTTCTAGTAAGGTCTATATTTTTCCATATGAGTCTGCAGTAGATAACTCTCCTAGGCAACTAAGATAGGCCTATGGAGATAATGGAATTTTTTTGTATTCTAAGTGCTCTTTTTTCCTCAGCACTACACAGACAAATTATTTTATGAAAACATGACTTGCTTGTGTGTTCTGTCTTAGCCTTATTATCTTTCCTTTCTACTTAATTCTATGGTGTCTGTTATATCAGCCAGGACAGAAAGCCACACTAATTCTTTTAATTATCTAAGTAGCACCTTCAAAAGGCTGGTTAGCTCATCTATTAAATTAATAAGTTGATAAACTTGCTTTCCTTAAGGAGTTTATAATCTATTTGGTGTTATAACACAAATAAATAAGGATAAATGAAACATCTGAAAAAATATAACAGGATGATACAGGAAATAGGATTTCAGATAAGTAAGGATCTCCTTATCACCCCATGCCCAGAACAGAATAAAATAAGACCATGAATAAATAAAAAGAAGAAAATATTTAAAAAGTGTAAATAACTATTCATTAGTAAGTCATTCTCTGTCGCATATCTAGTGATGTTATCCAACATCAATATCATATGTGATTTTAAATTCAGGTTGATATTTTGTAATAAATGCTTATTTAGACATAGAAATATATTTTATTGATTTCTTTGCTCACTGCTATTTCTTAAACTCTATTTCCTTCTCTAGGATTCATTTATTTTACTTCCTGGAATGTATGCTCTAGCAATTCTTTCAGACTTGAATTATTGGTGATAAAATATCCATGTCTGAAAAAGTTAAAAATGTCTTTATTTTGTCCTCAAAAATTAAAAATAGTATTCAACGTAATTTTCCCCAAGAAACTTGGGGGGAGCGGGATTCTTGCATCCAATATTATTGATGAGGATCCGAGTTCTAACTAGATTGCTTTGTTTCAAATTGCTTTTATACCCTTTCTTTCTCTTAAGGCCCTCTAAGAAGGTTCTCTTTATCTTTGGAGT
>NW_012155951.1:2335512-2338174 GCF_000956105.1 Propithecus coquereli | reverse complement strand
TGTCAAAATAAATATACGAACCAATAAAGTAAACAGGTCAACTTCCTGGAGATTTCAATTTTAACATAAAAATTTAAGAAAGTGAACCGAGAAGTAACTGTAAACATTCTTATATTACAACAAACACCAATATATTATGGAATAAAATGTAAGATACGCATGAATTTATAAAATAAAATGGGAGACTTCAAAGAAATTTTACACTTTCTATGGGCCAATTCAGTGTAGCTTTCACAGCCCTGGGCACACACATCATTTTCTCTGTGCTGATAGGGATAAATCACTGAAAATTTTGGAGAAGTGCTTCCTTAAAACAGGTTTGTTTGGTGGATTTTTTTCTGAGTTAATTGGCACTTGGAGGGGGGAAGTTAAATGTTACCATTGAAATAGATTGTCTAGTGACATTTCTAATAATTTCAGGCTAAGATGTTACCAGAGACTTAGCAAAAGGTATGACATTCTAACATTTCCTCAAATGGAAGGCAAAGGACATCCTCGTCCTGGTGTGAGCTACTAAACCACTAATAAATCTCAAGTGTTTGAATAAAGAGTGGCCCCTGCTCATTCTGCTTCTGAAATAGAGATAGGAAAATAACAGCTTTAGAGTGGCAGACTCAGATTGGGAGCTGGAAACTAGAGGATTCTCTTTCAAAAAAAGCACAAATTCCCTATTAATTTGTTATTTCCAAACCAAGGATAACAGACAATCTGCCAAGTCCTAGTGACAGAGTAAGACTTCTGTCTAGATTAGATACTGACATCTCAGCTGGCAGGCCATATCTGACCCAGTATCCTTTTTGGTATGGCCCACAAGCTCAGTGTGTTTTACATTTTAAAATGATTGAAAAAAATCCAAAGAAAAATATTATTTCTTGACATATAAACATTACATGAAATTCAAATTTCAGTGTCAAACTTTTATTGAAATACAACCACAACCGTGTGTTTATGTATTGTCCATGGATGAATTTGTGCCACAGTAGCAGAGTCGGGTAGTCAAAACACAATCTAAAATAGTTACCATCTTTCCCTTAACAGAAAGTTTGTCAATCCCTGATTTAGAATCTTGTTACTAAAAGTGTGGTCCTAGGACCAAGAGTATTGGTACCACCTTGGCCATTGTTAGAACCGCAGGACACAGTGGCTCACACAGCACTATCAAACCCTTGTGCTTAAGTAATCCCAGCACTTTGGGAGACCTAGGCAGAAGGATCACTTGAGCCCAAGAGTTCAATACCAGCCTGAGAAATAAAATGAGAGACCCTGTCTCTATAAAAATATAGAAAAATTAGCCAGGCATGGTGGCACTCACCTGTAGTCCCAGCTACTCAGGAGGCTGAGGCAGGAGGATAGCTTGAGCCCAAGAGTTTAATACCAGCCTTAGAAACATAGTGAGACACCCTGTCTCTATAAAAATATAGAAAAATTAGCCAGGCATGTTGGCACCCACCTGTAGTCCCACCTACTCAGGAGGCTGAGGCAGGAGGATAGCTAAAGCCCAGGTGTTTGAGGTTTGAGGTCGCAGTGAGCTATGATGATACCACTGTACTCTTGTCTGGGAGACAGAACAATATACTGTCTCAAAAAAAAAAAAAGAAAAAAAAGAAAAAAAAAGAACTGCAGAATCTCAGTCACAATTCTCTCTCTTCTGCATCAGACTTTGCATCTTATCAAGTTTCACCATTGATTCTGAAGTACAATAAAGTTTTGGAATCACTGGCCTAGATCACAAAAATCTTGAGATATATGTGCCTTCCTAACTCAATTGACTAAAGAATAATCGAGGAAGAGAGCTGAGTCTTAGAGAGGGACCACATGAGCTAATGCTCTCCATGGTTCCTGAAAATAAAAATAAATCCATAGTTATATTTTGCTCAAGGAAAAGTTTATTGATTAAACCAAAAGGATATAGCATGCACAGCACATATCAATGCTGGAATGATTTCTACAAACCAGAATTTTGGTCTCCCAGGAAGCTTCTTCACTGAAATAAGATTCTGTGAGGCCACATGGGTACTAGGATATCAACGTGCTGAAATATAGCTCTGATGAAAGGTATGTGAACTCTGTTAGCCAAGGATCCTCAGTTGGGTTATATCAGAGTTTGAGGTTTAATATTATATAGACTCCACTAAGCTTTGCGCTGCCACAAAACTGTCTCATTGTTCCCTTTTTACCTTAATGCTCCCTCAACCCCCAAAAAACACACATTCAAAGGCACACACACACACACACACACACGCACACACAGCACCTGGTATATTTGACAGTTACAGGCTGGACACAGTGGCTCACACCTGTAATCCTACCTTTCTGGGAGGCCAAGGCGGGAGGATAGCTACAGCTCTGGGGTTCAACACCAGCCTGAGCAGTGAGACCCCATCTCTCTACCTTAGAAATAAGAAATACAAAAAAAGACAAAAAAAAATACACAAACCCGCAAAACCCAGCGGGGCATTGTGGTGCACTCCTATAGTCCCAGCTACCCAAGAGGCTGAGGTGGAAGGATCGCTCACAGCTCACGACCTGGAGCTTGCAGTGACCTACAATCACTGCACTCCACCCAGGGACACCGAGTGACATTGTCTCAACAAAAACAAACAGGGAAACTGATGAACAGTTACCACAATTCCTTCTACCTTTTATTTCATATGTGAAAAAA
>NW_012155951.1:2333642-2335462 GCF_000956105.1 Propithecus coquereli | reverse complement strand
CCTTTAACATTTATCCTTAGCCTTTAATGGATAATTAATCACCTTCCACCTCTCATTGATTTTCACCAAATCCTCCATTGCCTAACAACCACACAAACTGTTGTGCTTAGAATGATTATCTTCCCTCAAATTATCAAAAGCATTTCGTATCAACCTAGGCTATGCATTTTCTTACACCACTTTGCCATTCCATTTTAGGTCTGATGAGAGATTTGACAATTATATTATTACTATGTGACACAGACTATCAGTGCTCTACCTGTCATCAGATGAGTAGTCAGACCCTGATTGCCAGCAGGCTAGTGGGGTATTCTGTTATAAAATTCCAATTTATACTCTATTTGTCAAACCACTCTTACACTAACTATTGTAGGTAGGGATTCCTTAGGAAGCAGACTCTGAGATGCAAATTTGCATTCTGGAGATTGTTGAATTAGAAAAGGATGGCAAGACTATTAAATTCCCACACTGACAAGTCATTGGATGCAGAGTGTCCCTTGGAATGGGATGAAACTTTTGAGTAAGATGCCTCTTTTTGGCCAAAGGTAATTTCTGAAAGGGAAGTTTTGGCCACAAGCAATCACCCATCGACTCTCCCATATGCTAGGACAGTAAGTCCTGAAAGTGAGAATGGAGAGTGGAAGCTGATGGCACAACACAGTTTTCCCTACAGGGGAGCAATTATGAAAAAAGTAGTCATGAAGAGGGTCTTTGCCTTGTGAGTGGAGAGTGTTTCAAAGGTCAAGAAGAAAAAGCTCTCTGATAAAAGTCATTAGATAAGAAAAGAAATATTATGTAAGAGAGATGGCAAGTGGTCCATTCATTTGGTAGAACCATAATAAGACAAATGTATCACAGTTGTGCAACTTGAGACTACTCATATCCATTAGTGGAAGGCTGTGAAAAACCAGGCTAAGTAGTTTAAAATATGTTGTCTGTCTCTTTTTCTATACATACCTTTCTCTCCTACTGGTAAGTTTCTTGAGATCAACACCAGAACCAGGGTGAAGCAAGCAAGCTACGAAATTTAAAGAGGCAATCATTTTTAGGCACAAAAAATTGTTGTAAAATTTTTAAAATATCTCTTATGCACTGCTGAGAATACCAGCCTATTTACTAAATGTTGTCTTGCTTTTCTGTTAAATTCCACATGTGTCTAAGAATCCCTAAGTTGGAAGGATGCTTACTTACCATGGAAGGTGAAAAGGAGATTGTTACTTCTTCTATCTAAACCACCCAGTTAATGTTTCATAAATCACATTATAACAGATTGTCATCTTCTCCTTTTCTGGTTGCCTTTTTGTTGTTTCTGATAGCCACTGTAAAGAACGTTATTTGAACACTGCTAAGGCCAGTACAGTAGTCATATATATCTTCATACCAATTAGGAATGTTAACAACATTTATAGAAATAGCTTTAAACAATCTACCTGGTGAAAAACAACCTCCTTCCATGCTTTCTCCAATATCTCCTCACTTAAAAAATTTGAAAATTGAGAACTAGTCACAGTGATGAACTTGTTCTTAATTTTCACATTTATAAGACTTCAGTGATTCAAATAGAGGATTTTCATGAAGAAAATGAGAAGAGGCAAACAGATAAAAATATTATCAGATCACTGATTTCAACTTTAGGTATTTAATAAAATACATTTGCTAACATAAACCTTAGGCATCTATGGAATTTTGAACATATGTTTTCAATAAAATATAGTAAAAGAGAAATTAAAGATATAGGACATCAGAATATGAACTGAGGTTATGGTTGTTATTGAAATCAAGTTTTTGATTCATTGCATGTAGGCTTATTAAACATATTA
>NW_012155951.1:2332330-2333592 GCF_000956105.1 Propithecus coquereli | reverse complement strand
AAGGAGGCATGAATGATCTATTTGCACTGAGGAGGTCTCTATAGTTATTTATTTTTCATAATATGAACATTTTATTTGTTATACTTTATTAAAATCCTAAGCAGACTAAAATATGTGGATCTCTATGCACTAAGATGGAAGAATCCACAAGATACATTAAGTGAGAAAAATGACAAACAGACTTTGCGTGCGTGCGCCTGTACGTTTATATGCTTTTAGTACATAAAACAATCATATTGGTTAGTGTTCTTCATCTTCCTAAGGTCACAAACTGGAATTTTACCCTTGAGCCAGTTATTTAGTAAATTTTGTCAACTGGAAGAGGGTATTAGAATGGTTCAATGCAATTTACCCCCACTACTGGAGACGAAAATTAAAGTTATCTTTTACCCTGACACCATTCTATCACTTTCCTATGGGAACCATTGCAAAGTATTGTTTAATACCTGAGCTAGGAATTCAGTCCAAAAGTAGGTCCTAGTAAAACGGGAAAGCAAGCTCTAGTTATTCTGATGAATACTTTATCTGGTTCATGGGAAAATTAAATTCTCCTTGCCCTTGGGCTGATCAGATCAGGCTCATAAGATGCTGTGTATCTTCTTCAGCCAAAACACCAGCAAGGTTATTGGTCATTAAATTATCCACTCCAAAGTCCAACATTGTTATTTGATTTAAAGATGTCCTACAGTAGTGAGTCCCACAGACCTATTATCACCATATTTAAGGTTATTGCCTTTAATTTGTTTCAAATTTTCCAGCCTTTCTGCCTTGCCCCAGTCCTTTCTTTCTTTCCTTTTTTTTTTTCTTCCTCTTGCTGTACCAAAGTACAATGGAGTGGAATATACGTGAATTTTCTTTCCTTCCGTGCTGTCAGTTTGCTTCTGTTACTTTGCTGGAGTGCCAACGACTCCACATTTCATTACCTCGAGTGCTCTCTCACCCTGTCCCCAATCCCCTTATTTTAGTTTAGAATATCTATCATTTGGAAGATAACTTTAAAGTTCAGTTCTGGACCTCCTGCAGGTTAAATAGTTCATGACAATGACAAATATCTACAATGATGGGTGACCTCGAAAATGACTGACATTTTAATTTTGCTCGGATGAGATCTAAAATGCCAAAAGGCACAAATATGATCTGGAAATTTCATACAAGTGTGGCAACATTTTTACTGTTTTTTCTATAGACAGGTTTTTAAGAGATAAAATAGCATAGGAGGAAGAAGGAAGGGGGAAAAAAGAAAACAGACTTTGGGGTAAGAC
>NW_012155951.1:2329493-2330805 GCF_000956105.1 Propithecus coquereli | reverse complement strand
TAGGTGCTTTACGAATTTTTAAAAATGTTATTTTCCATACACTTTAATTGCTTGAGAAGCTTAAAAGTAGAGGGTCATAGACATGAGAACTCTCTATCAATGAAGTAGAAACATTTATGTGCATTTCAGAAAGTAACTGGTAACAGTTGAAAGGAATTATGAGTTTTTCCAAGCCCCTATAAACTGTCAGGAAAGTGATTATAATTAGGACATTGGCCAAGATGATCAAGTTCTGTGTGATAAATTATTTGTTGTAAATGCCTAATTCTGAGGGCATTGTCTCACCTGTTATAAAAAATCTGTATGGGTACAGATGGGCATTTTGAAGAACAAAAGCAGACCATAAAGCATTCAAATTCTCAGTGTCAGATCTAAAGGCAAGAATAAAATTAACATATAATTTGCATATCAGTAGTAGGTAAAAAGAGCAATGCTGGTCTAAAGTAAATCAAAGGAATAATACCAATATTATAAAAGTTAGTTTTTGCAAAACATGTAAATGGATGCATAGTTGATTTGATAAAGCTGATGATACATTGCTCAAAGTTGCCTCATAAAAGAAATTGAGGCATATTCTAGTGATTGTGCTGTTTCCAAGGAAAAAAAGGAAACCAGCTTTGTGTGGACACAGACATGGTAATGAATAGCAAGGTAGGTGTGGTAAGTCGGGGAGGGGATGCCGATCAGCAAAAAGCTCATAATTTGTTAATAGAACATGGCTTCCTTAGGAGACAGATAGACTACTAAGAAGGATATTTCTCAATTTATACAAATAAATAAATCAAGAATGAATGGTCAGAAAGCTTAGGGCAGCTACACAATAAAAGAATCATAATTTTATATCTGTTTCTAAACTTGACTCAATTTTCAGGCCTGGAACTTGCTGGTTGAGAGAGGGGCTGGATTCCTAGGAGAAAGGACACGGTATGCTACAAGTGTATGTGAAAATGATGTTCTCAGTTCTTACCAAAAAGGATCTATGGCCATTTATGCAAGTAAAAATACACAGGTGGAAGGGAAAAACCCAAACATTTTTGAGATTATTGATCATAAGACAAAATATGTGATCAATACTCCAACATTCAAAGCCTTATGATGCCCCTACCACACCATTATCATTGAGTCGATCAGGGACCAGGTAATAAACAGAAAACTAAAATAGTCTTGGCTAACAGTCAGTCTATTGGACCCATGGACCTACCCAATGGTCATTTCTCTTGTGCTTAAATGTATAATTAAAATATACATGTTTTTCAGAAGAGCACCCACCCATATTAGTTCTTTGTCTGGTAGAATAAAAGCTTAACAGTAG
>NW_012155951.1:2317703-2319568 GCF_000956105.1 Propithecus coquereli | reverse complement strand
TGCATTGCTTGTTCTATTTACTGTTTCTGTAAGTACATGTTCTTCTGTTTGCCAAGTATTTTCCCTCTCATTCATGGTGTGGCTTTCCCCACATATCGGTTATTCTTGCTTGTGTGTTTTTCTTTGTATTTGGGATTCACCGCTACCTTTTTGGTAATGCTGTGTCTATTTGCACAGACTCTGTGGGCTGTGGGCCAGGTCACATCACTGTGGTTTATGGTGATTTCTGGGTACAGTTACAATGAAGGAGAGGTGGAATTTCAGCTTCTGGAGTATTTTGCTGGTTTATCTTCTATGTGTCGAATTCGCATATTTTCCCTGAGCTTTAACATTCATCCAAGTCATTACCTTGCTCTTCACCCTAAGTGCTCACATTCATTATGTTTATCTGGGTCCAAGCATTACTGTTGTTCACTGCTTGCACAAAGATTTGAGGGTGAGAAGAGATGTAGAAATCCCAACTATGTCACCAAAACTAATTTCCTTTCATGGCCTCAGCTCCACCCTGCTCCTTTTATAACATTTATAAATGTGATAAGCTACAACATTTATGAAGCTACTTTGAATTTTTGTACCAGTTTCTAGTCCAGCTCAGATTGCCTTCCCTATTTTAGATGTTAGTCATGGTTTCTCAACCAATGAAGATGTTCCTCCAATGTGGCTGTGTGTTCATTTTTTAATAACATATTTTCTATTGATACTATGAGTTGAGAATGGAAAGGAGGAGGGTGTTTTTTGTGTGCTATCTGCTCTTTTGAATTTGTAGAGTGGAAATTAGATGTATCACTCTACATACTGATGTGGGGACATCTCTGGTGCTTTCATATTTATATCATTTGTCAATGTAATGGTTCTATCAAATCATCAGTTGAGAACAACCATCAACCCTTGCAATCTTGATGCCTCAACCCTCTAACTTGAGAACTGTTGGGCTGTAAATATTACCATTCCTACTGCTGTATCCAGTTGGGAAACATTTGAAAAATTCATGAAGCACGCACAGCTGGAGTAGTCATTTTGCTTTCTTCTCTTTATTTGACTCCTAAATTACTGAACCAAATACTTTTTAGAATAACCATGTTATAAAGAATGAGTAAATAATGTTAAATATATCCTATATCCACTGTCCTTCAGAGCTCATTCCCTTCAAAAAACTTTCCCTAACCCATCAGCCTAATGTAACTCATACATTCTCTCCATCACGTTTTCAAAGTCAGGAATAAGGACATTTCCTACGGCAAGGAAAGGCCATCATACTTGTTGACAGTTACCTTCTAGCTGCCAATGTAATTGGAGGTTTTGCTTCTTAAATATGACATTGTGACATGAGAGTAAAGATTTTGTCATTCTTAATAGTAAAACTGCACTCAATGGGAAAAATGTTTGCATTTACCATCAAAATCTCTAGAAATAGGTGCACCCAGCACTGCTTATTATACATGTTCTGCTCTCCTCATGACATCAATCCTGCTAACGTTTTATCCAACTTATTCCTCGAATATCTTCAGTGACTCTTGGGAACCTATTTCTCTTCCCTGTCATTCTTACTGCTGTAAAATTTTACTATATGGTGCAAGTTTCTTTTTTCCTTAGCTCCAGGCCATTGTACCTACTCCTGCCATCATCTGAGATCGTGAATAATCTCCACCCTTCATTTATAATGCTACCTTCAAGGTATTTACAATCCCTGATCCTGCCCCTCTTTAGTCTTCTCTTTCCACATCTCCACTTTTCCCAAACTCTCCTACTCATCTCCTTCCATCTCTAGAGATTTGTTTTCATTCTTTATATATTTCTCTAGATTTCTTATTTCCTTCCAAAGAAAGCCAAATAATGCTGGATGTTCCAGGTGCTGAGGCACACAG
>NW_012155951.1:2314452-2316413 GCF_000956105.1 Propithecus coquereli | reverse complement strand
ATTTTCTTAGCAAGAATGCTGAATAAGGAAGGAGTCAGAATATCAAGTATTTTGACTTGGCTCTCTTTCCAAAGAGCTACGTGATCTTGGCCAAGTCTCCTAAATTTGTAGTCCTCAGTTGTCCTTATTGATAAGCTAAGGGTATGGGCTACAGACCCCTCACCCCCCATCCACTAGGAGGGCTTTGCTGAGGAACAGACCAGAATATATTACATACTTTAATGTCTTTGGACTTAGATCTATGAGAACTTGAAAAGCAAAATAGTGAAGGTAACATAGAGAGACAACACATAGAGACAGATGGTTTGCCAATTAGTCATTAAAGATTTTGTTTTTTTTTTCCTTTTTTCCCCATTCTTCCTTCCCTGTCCTTTTCCTTTGAAGATGACTGTGCTGATGCAGCTGACTCTCCACGTGTGGGTGTGGCTGAGATGAAAGAAAGCTACAGGACATATTTCCCTTTCCCGCGTAGGCTTGTTGGGGAGGATCTGTCTTTTCTGCTCCCACTTTGATTTTTGCTCCTGATTATTCAGAGACCAGATAATCCTTAGTGACAGCAGCTGACCACTTCCACAGAACTTCAGAGAAACATGCCCAGCTACCATTTGTAGGAGGAGGGATTTCTCTGACAGTTTGGGAATGATTCCTTTTGTGGGATAGCAGCAGCGAGAGAGACAGGACAGAAGGCTGCGGCTGCATTCTGATGGTTTCTCTGAAGACCAAATGGGGGCAGGGGATTGAACACTTTGAAGACACAGCAAATCAAAATGCAACGAATCAAAACTCAAAAACCAAAACTCAAAAACACCAACTTGAGTGGGGTGAAAAGTTGACTTCATTGTATTATTTTGTTTGATTTTACCTGAAATTATTCAGTTGCATTGTCTGCAAAGATTTTAAAATTGGACATTTTCCCAGTTTTAATCCTCATTTTACTCATATATGTTCATTGATGAAATCGACCACTTAGTGGGAGTTGAGTATCCATACAGACATGGTTCAAATCCTTCCACTGTAGTCTGCAAGTTAGTTACATAATAAATACAGTAGATTATTTCCAGAATGCTGGGTTCAGTGTGCACTTGTTTTACAGTAGAAAGAGCCCTGGACAGGCTGTGAAGACCCGTGTATTCTAGACTTGCTTCTTCCTCAACTAATTGTGAATACAGGTGAATTGCCCTGGGAATCTTGAGTCTTAGCTCTGCACAATGAGAGGGCTGATATATTTGGCCTTTGACAGTTTCCTCAGTATTAGGGTTTGGCTCTTTACCATTAGCAGGCAACCACGAGGGGACTAGTATACAAAGTGGGGTAATTTGATAGGATAGTGGAAGGATAGGAAGTGCCAAGCCCTGCCAGGGCTATGTCAATAGGCAGGGTCCAGAGAGCAAGCCTAATGTGACAGGCCGCCCAATGGGAGGTGTTTGGGCACCACCAATATTTCTTTCTGCATAAATGTGCTAAGGTCCTCTTTCTCTACAACCTCAGTTTTTTTAAGTTAGAAGCAATTAGAAAAATAAACAGTTTCATTGTAAGTAAAAGGTAAAAACCAAACAAGTATACATATGAAGAAATCTTAAAACCCAGGATTTTTTCTTAGATGCTGTGACTGACATTAGAGTTGACCATTTAAACTGTCCTGAATAGATCACATAAGTGCACACTGCAGGAAACATTAAAATTAAAATGTGGAAGATATTAGGAGTTCAGAGCTCTATTTTGTTTTCAAATTTTTGACTTTAAAGATTCTATGTAAATTACTTTTTGTTGATTTTTAAAATATGCATTTTTCACTAGCCTCTCAAGTGCATATAGAATTGAAGATACAGTGACAATCTCAAACTCTGATATGGATAGAAACCAAGAATATGCAGACAAATCAATAAAGGTGGGGACGGATAGACTCAATAAGGTTCTTGATAGCCCCAAGGGCAGATTCAAATGAGGAGTTGAACAATCAT
>NW_012155951.1:2305958-2307982 GCF_000956105.1 Propithecus coquereli | reverse complement strand
GGGCAATAGAATACTACTCCCAGAGGTATATAAAATTGCATTGGCAAAGTAAGTGATGAGGTGTATTCTATGAGGAGAATCGATGCTCAGCTGGGTTGGAATTGGGGAATGATTCTCTCCAACAAATATAACTCTCATGGCTATAGTGCAGCAGAGAATATCAGACACAATGGCGAACACTCACACAGGACTCTGAGGTTAGAGAGAGTATCTGTATTTAGATAAAAGTAAGAAAGCATTTTTGAGGGGCATAATGCAGTCCCACAAGCTGAGACTGAGAATGACTCAGGAATGGAGATAATGATCTTGAAGCAAGGTGCTGGCTGACCAAGGAAATGTTTGATGGAACGGAAGCTGCACAGGACACAGAAAGAATTAGAAGATCTCAGAAGACAAGATATCCAGATTTACCCAGGGAAGATCCTCTTTTATTGCCATGGGAGCAAAGATTCATGCTTAGTAGTTTAGTGAGCGGGAAAACAAAATTATATCCAAAGCCTCATGTATCTCCTATGTTGTGTGCACAAATGTAAATACCAGACAAATATGTAATAAAATATAAGTGTTCTATGGAAAATGGCTTCAAATCTATGGAATTTCGGATACATTACTAAGATATTCCTCAGGCTAAGGTGAATGATTTGTATTTCCAATCTTGAAAAATTTTCAGAAGAAAGTTATTGTGGAATATTCTGTGGGGAAGAACTTAGGGGTGTTGGATATTCATTTCTTCATGTATGAGGATGGACACAGATGAGCGTTTTAAGAAAAAGTTTGGCCTGGCTTTAAGTTTCTACTTGGTCTATCTCTGTACAGAAATAAAGGGGCCATTTATTGACAAAAGAATGTTTATTGTGCAAGTTTACTTTCTCAGAGAATATTATTGCAACATTCTTCACTTCTTTTCGATTAATTTACAATACATCTCTTATCCATAAATGGACAGACTCAGATTTTACATTTGGTAGGTACCTTTGAAGATGTATGGATCTGTGGCTCTATGATTCTCTACCCTTATTCTCTTATCCTGGGTTGACAAACACACGTGCACACATACATACACACACTGGAGACATAACTTTAAAGAATGTAGTTTTTTACCATGGGTGGGGGGCTGAATGTTGGTATTTAAAATTAGCTCCCTGCGGAATTCTAATTTGCAGCCAAGCTTTCAATCCACTCGTCTGTAGCATGTAGTAATGTACAATTTTGCTGAGGCACAAAATTGAATCATTTGTGCTTGGAGTGAGTATTCAGTTGGTGAAGGAGGTCGGCCTGCCAGTCAGCTTCTGCACCTCTGGACAGCCTGGTTTCACTCTACATGAGTTTATATGCACACTGACTCTTAGCTCTTAAGAGGTAAACAACAAATTCAAAAAGAGCAAACAAAGAAAATGAAACCAAAACACCACTTTGCTGCTTCTTCTTTGTGCAAATTGGCTGAACAGAAATAAACAGTCACTCGTGTCTCAGATATGAGGAAAGAAGTTGGGAAGAAATCTAAGAAAACCCAATATTAAAGGATTGCTTAAATGGATTCTAATTAAGCAGGCGTGTATACCTATTTCTCCCTCCTGTATCTACAGTGCCGATCCTTTTAGGGTTCTAAGTTAATGCAAAAAAAGAGAAGGATTTGCCTGACTGGCTAGATGTCAGATTTTATTGGCCTCATTATGCCCAGGATATTTCATCATAGGAGCCAAGGCTGATTCCAGACGAGCTCAGTGGTGAACATCCTAAAGAAGGATAGAATCACTTGAGATTGTATGGCATGGATGTGCATGCTTATGTGTGTGTGTATGCACACCAGCAAACAGCAAAAAAGACAAACTGAAAAATCCTTTTTGTATTGAAACAGTTCCTTCTAGCATTGCAGTGACTTCCCAACATGACAGCCACTGATTTTATCCTCATCCCAAATTAGATGTTTGTCTCACAGATCTCTCCTTTATTTATTATGGTTAGCCCTTGGCACCTTGAGCCATTCATTGTCCATAGGCTCTAAAGGTCATGAACTGTATTAT
>NW_012155951.1:2304742-2305908 GCF_000956105.1 Propithecus coquereli | reverse complement strand
AGTTCTCAGGATTCTTGTGCTGGCTGAAGCCATGGGCGTGAATGACTTTGCCAGGGAAGCAAGCCAATGTATTAATGGAATAAGAGAGGAGCCCAGAATTATGTGTAAGTAAATTTCACACTGAACAGCACTTTTGTGCTTTTGCAAAAAACTTGTTTTTCCCCATTTTATTTTCATTATTTTAACATCTATAGATAAAATGGATATTAGTATTTCCTTTATATATTAGAGAATGAAGGCAATTAAGTCTAAGTGGAAGATACAGAAGGAAAAATTCAACATCATGTTTCCTAGTCCTATACCCTGTCCATTACATCCCAGTCCTTTCCTAATTTTTTTTCCGTAAGTTGAGAAAAAATATTTAACCTAAATTCTCTGGATGGTAGTTCGAACTCTCTACTCAAATGTAGAGAAATATCTCTAAGAACTAGATTAATTGTTAAGAGAAAATTTTTTAAATCTAAAAACCTGTATATAATGATGGTGATCTCATATATGCTGTCATTATGTATTTAACGATTTTAAAGACAGATTCATCTCATTGTTTTGATGCATGTTCCAGGTGGTAATTTAAATGTTAGAACACCTTTTCCCTTGCACCAAAATATTCACAGATGTTCTAAATGTTATCCTCCATCTACTCTCTTTATGAAAGTGATATACTACTTCTCATGAGCCTGAACTCTGTACTCCTTTTAGAACATTCCATTAAATTCTGTTTATTACCTGCAGACATGGCACACTCTAGGTGACCAATCTGGTCCCATCTCCTCAACCCTAGTGGAGATCAGCTGATGGGAATTTATATTTAGGTTCATAAAAGAGCCCTGTGTTCATCTCAAGGTTCCTGATTCTGTCTAGAATTAAGAGTGAAATGCCTTTTTATCTATCCACTGTCAAATTGTCAAAATTCACTGCACTTGTTTGAAGTTGGGGTATTGGAATGGTAGGGAGACCATCTGCTCTCTCCAACACAATGACTCCCCATATTTTTCAAGATGTAATCATTCAATCTCTTGCACCGAGGCTTTTTCTAAGTCGAGGCATTTACAACATCCACTATTAAATGCTTTTCAGATAGAAAACAAGATTTTATGACCCCGCAACTGCAGGATCAGTGGTTTTATGCTCCTTAGCCTTTGTCATAATGTGTCTCTGCATCCCCA
>NW_012155951.1:2299453-2300867 GCF_000956105.1 Propithecus coquereli | reverse complement strand
CACTGAAGGCCTCTTACAAAATATTCGATCCACACTTGCTGGTGGGCTCCCATTCAGCTTATGGTACCTTCTTTCCTATTAGCAATCATTCATTCAATGACTTCTAGATACAACTGCTCTTGATCTTCGAACCACAAGGCCGTGGAAGTTAAGAATACACTGACCCAATGTTCATGTTTTCTTATTTTTTTCTTATATTCTAGACATTCTTTTTATTTTCATTTTTGAGAAAGGGTCTCACTCTGTCACACAGGCTAGACTGCAGTGGCATCATCATAGCTCATTGTAACCTCAAATTCCTGGGCTCAAGCGATCCTCCCACCTCAGCCTCCCAGGTAGCTGGTAGACAGGTACGTGCCATAATGTCCGGCTAATTTTTCTACTTTTTGTAGAGATGGGGTCTCAGTATGTTGCTCGGGCTGGTCTCAAACTCCTAACTTCAAGTAATCCTCCCATTTAGGCCTCCGAAAGGGATAGAATTACAGGCATGAGAGCATGAGCCACCACCACCACTCCTGGCTTAGACATCTTTTATGCTATAAAGATATGTAACCCTCACAGGGCCAAGTTAGTAGGTATCTGAACCTATATAAGACTCTTTATAGAGGTACCTGTTTTTGAAAACATCCTCTTCCCACCATGATATTTCAAAAAATTCCTCTTCCTATGCTCATGAATTTAAAGGTCAAGCTGTCATTCCCATTGTCTTCCACATTATGGACAAATGACACTGGAGTAAAAATCTGCTCCTAAAAAACTGACTTGGTTAATTGTGCTACCCAATATTTGCATAGCTAATTTACAATTACTATATCTGTCTCCCACATGCCAGCTACGCATGAATTCTTTACATACAGAAACCAGGAATTCTGCAAATAACAACTGTGCTCACCGATGCCCAGAGATAAGCCACTGTAAGACATTTGTTTAAGAAATTATATCAAACTAGCATCCATTGACCTCCCCAACATTTATTTTTCCAGAATAGTTTGTAGTAATCTCTGAAAAGTCTTGCATAACACCCCTGTTAACAACACAATTGCCTTCTGCCCCTGCTTGGCTAGTATTTAGCCTACATGTCCTGTTTGAGAAGTCCTTGTCACCAAAACCAATGAAACCCTGGCACCTCCTAACTTACCTCGTACATATCATTGACTTTCCTTCAGCTAGTTCCAGGTAAGACCTACTGTTGGTCCTGATGGTAAAAATGGCCCAAGCATAAAACTTGTCATTGACTTAGGAACCTCAAGTTTGAGTGCATCAGCAGTCCCAAATGTGTGTCAGCACGTCCCTGAATGCATTATTGTACTTTTGTTGTGTTCAGATTAATATCCCACTTGAGTTTCTTTAGGTAAATGGATTATGTCTTATTACTATTTATATTTTTTTTAGAATGACTTGCACATACTTTGAA
>NW_012155951.1:2293346-2296353 GCF_000956105.1 Propithecus coquereli | reverse complement strand
CTGTGCATCTAAAGTTTTTGGGCAAGATATTTGATGGGTAAGTTTATATATTCTTGATTTTTCAAAAATAAGGGCACCTATCAACTATATTAATTTCCCAGGGCTGCCATAACAAATTACCACAAACTGAATGGCTTTAGAGAATGGAAATTTATTATATTATAGTTCCGGAGGCTAGTGTTCCAAACTAAGGTGTCAGCAGAGCCATAATCCCTCTAGGGGAGTTCTAGGGAAGAATCCTTCCTTGCTTCTTTGCCTAGCTTCTCTTCTCCCCTGAAAATTCTTGGTGTTTCTTGGCTTGTAGCTGCAACACTTCAATCTCCACCTTCATCTTCACATAGCTTCTTTTCTCTACATCAGTGTATGACTTTATTGTAAGGATAACAGTCACCGAGTTTAGGGCCAACCACATTCTGAAGTTTCATGTGGGCATGAATTTTTTTCAAGAGTATTACCCAGCCCAGTGTACCAGCAATGCCCAAAATACAGTTTCAAGTTTGAAATATTCTCTATATAATTATGTGGTTAGTGTCACAAACATAACACAACTATGCCATTGGGATTATCTTCTGTTCTTTGTTTTTGTTTGTTTTTTGCTGGTATGCTATATAACTTAGAAAAAACAATTGAGGGAGAAGAAAAATTTTCGTTCATCTTTGGCTTCTCTATTTTATTTAGATAGACACAAAATAAATATTTGCCAAATGAACAAACTGATTAGACACATAAAATCATTCTTTATTAAATGGCAATGAGATTGCCAAAATTGAATCCATAGAATTGCTATTTTGATAATTTTGCTGCTGTTTAGATAATTGGCACGTCTGGAATTAGAACATGGAGCTGTTCATTTTAGTTTTGTATTTTTCCCTGTATGTCATATTGGTTTTTCTTTATGTGGCAAGTAGGCATATAGTTCAGGAGAGTCTACAAAGCCCTGTTTGGAGAATTAACAATATCAACTGGATCAGCATCATTATTAAATAGGAATTGAGTATCTACTCAGTGTCAAGGATGATAAATAGGAAAATGGACAATTTGAATCCAGCTTTGAAAAATTAATGACCAGGTTGATTTAGGTCATTCAGAAGCACACAGATGTAGTTTTGAAGGTAATAAATACACAGAATACAACTCTCTTAGAGTATCATTGGCCTGAAATTAATTTCAAGTTTAAGATTACCAAACAAGCTTCATCGTAGATAACTTTAATTAGGACCTGCGTTAAGGCATTGACTTGTCTAAGGAAGGTAAGTTTTTTAAAAATTAATGCTTTAGCTCATTTGGTTTATCTGACTGAATCTACCATCAGAACTTGAAATAATGAATGAATTTTGGAGAAAAGAAGGCTGGGAGCATAATATACTTTTTGGTTATCAGAACTCTGCAATTCTGAACTCATGGTTATCAATAGATGATAGTTTAGAGACAAAAGGAGCTTAGTCAAGGTATCTAAAAGGAGGATCTGTATGTCCCTGAATAAAATTTTATTTTCTTTGCAGTTTTGCTAAGGGACATCCTTAAAAGCTTCATAAGTCTTGGTTTTCCTGGATCTTATTCATTGCCTAGAATAGTACCATGTTTCACTCTTATTTAGCATGGCACATCAAAGTATGTGATGAATTTTTTTTTTTTTTTGCCTTAAATCCCTGCAGAGCACAATGATAGAGACATAATGCATCTGCATACACATGCAAGGTAGTTTGAATTTAATGCATTTCATATCATTAAAGTTAACATTTCATGTATTATATTTCCTTTTAGAATACACTTGCATACATCCATATCCATATAGATATATGCACGCACACACACAAAATCCCATTATGTAGATCAATTTACATGATCACAATGTTCATATCCATAAAGCAGTGAACTTCCCAAATCAGATGCATGCATAAAAGCATTGATGCATAAAATTTCCATCTTGCAAGTACAGAGAAAGTTCTAGTAGGCATTTAGTGCCATGACAGGTCACTTAGGTTACAACTAGCTGTATAGGACATGCTAATAAGATTTAACCTTCTTTGTCTGTTGCTGAAGAGGGGATAACAGCATAGGGGTGAGACCTTCTTATCTTTGAAGATATCAAAGGAAATTAAAAACAACCACTTTCCCTCTGATCCTTGTGGCTGAATATTTCTGAGCTGCATAAATTAGGTACACACAAAAAGAATACATTTTTGTGGTGACAATGTGAGGTTTTAATCCACTCTCTACTGATCATAGCATAACTGAAATTGATAAAACATAATTTGATGGAGTGTGTGTATAGATTTCCATAGCCATACTTGATATGACTCTTCATCTAAAGCAAACTCCACTGAGATTAATATTTAAAATGGAAAGCTAAAAACTCAAAGTGCCATATGACAACACTTAAGTGAAAATTTATTAGACTTGTCATTTCTGTTAATTATTGTCATTTCAGCTAATTACTAGCCATTCCTGTTGATTATTAAATTTGTCGTGTCCCCTTCTGAGATGCCATCTACTATCTCTGCTGCTGGTTTCATTGCACATCCTAAGGCAATGGGTCAGTGGCAACTCAGTGGATCCTGTACACCAAAAGAACTACTCTTCATTCTGTCAAAAGGCAGAATGATTAGTGATGAAATTATTAATAATTCTTGTTCTTGTTTGCTAGGGTGAGAGTGAAGTGGCATCATTGTGTTACAAACAAAAACAACACAAGCAAAAGGGACCGTCTATGAGCTAGAGGTAATCTATGAAGACTTTGTCTACAGCTTAACCAAACTCCAGAAATCTCATGATCTCAGCAACATTCACTTCCCCAGGGTCTTGCAATCTATATTGGACAATAGACTGAGAGGTGTTGACTGAAGGGTAGCTTAGGGAAAGCAGTGTGTGGCTGATTTTCTACAAAAAAACCCTCCCTGTCTGGAATTCTATCAGTAGATATGTAGATATTGGAGCACTGTGTGTGTGTGTATGTGTGTGTGTGTGTGTGTGTGTGTGTGTGTGTGTGTGTGTTTATTTTCCCTGC
>NW_012155951.1:2291165-2293296 GCF_000956105.1 Propithecus coquereli | reverse complement strand
CTTCTTACTTTACATTTTAGAAAGACATTGTTCTTTATTCAAATGGAGAGATTGAGAATTCTGAGAAACACAAGTTTTAATGAAATGAACCTTTATTTTTACATGTATGCATAGATGCCTTAAAAGTTGTACCCTTGGTTTGCCCTAATAAACATAGCGTTTTGCTTCTTTGATCTTAATGACTATAAAAATTTCAGCTCTAAATACTTTATAAAATAAGAAAAGCAGAAAAAAAAGGGAGAAAGAGAGTGAAGAAAAAAGGAAGGAAAAAGAAAAAGGAAGATAGGAAGAAAGGAAGGAACGAAGGAAATAGAATGAAAATAAGGGAGGAAAGAATGAAGGAATAGAGGAAGGGAGATGCTAAAATATTATAATTTCTTTCTTCAGTTAGGACCACAGTGTAAGAATGTGTTAATATACAACTTGTGTTGTCAAAAATGTTTACAGTTCTCCCAACTGTTTCGACCATTCATTGCCAAACAGAAAACATCAAGATAAAAAGCATTTTCAACTTTATCTTACTATGTGGTAAGTATGTGAGGTGCTCAAAACATATTATATAAGGAGAATGAAAGACCAAATGTTACCTAGATACATGAAAGATGGCAGTCAAGTGGTATAATGCAAGAGGGAAGTACGCATAAATCTGCCTACCTGTTTATCATTTTCAAATTACACTTCTATTTCTTTAAAGTCTTAAAATTTTCATTTAACAATACATGCATTTTTTTCCTAAAAGGCATAGAACTTTAAACTTAAATGTGTCAATTTTATTTAATAGTTATCACCTTAACTAAGAAATGATTGACCAATTAAAACCCAGAATTTGACATGAATTAGTTCTTAAGGAAAGGTGCCTGTCTAATTTGGACTCAGCTCATAACTGGTTAGTTCGTAAGATAGAATGGGCCTTGGGGATAGGAAAAGAACTGACATGTGTAATTGAAACAACAATAGTAAGTGAAGGTTTTGGCACAAAATTCAGCAACTGGAGGTACAGAGTTCCTGGCAAAAGATTGGTGAGATTTCTACCAACCATGTTGCCCACTCTAGGAAGTGCTTCATTCTGGTGGTGCTGCAGCTTTCTCATTAGGACCTTTGCCTGAGTGGTAAGAGCCTGTCCTTACATCTACTTGGAAGCATTCATTTAAAGACATTTCTCCATGCTGTGTTCTAGAGTTAAAAACAAAACAAAACAGAATAATAAAAAAAAGAAAACTAGACAGCATTTTCAATAAAACACTGGTCTTAGACAGTCATAGATTAAAGATGGCAATCAGGATAGCTTTTTGTTTTTTTCTTGTCTGTATAACTCAGTCTATTCAATTTTCTCATGTATCTCTGTAATAATATTGTTTCTGTTTTTATAAATGCATCTAATTTTCTCATTTTTAGGTAAATATGATTTCAAAAATTCCAAACTTTAAATAATAAATGCAGAGAATGGGGAAACATACCAATTTGATTACATTACATGTTCTATTTCTTTATAATATTCTGAATTCTTGTTGATATTTCTTATAATGGCACTATATTACCAAATATAATTCATCTTGAGGGCAACTAGAATTACAAGTTTATGTACAATAGAAAACAATATCATCCAGAGATCTTAAATATGTTTTTTGATTAGTCAGCTTGATAAATGCAAAACATCCATCTGTTAGCCAGTAAGATGTATTGAGTACCACACAGATATGAAGAAGTAAAATAAGATATTTTCAGAATTAGTGAGGACACCGAGCATGACACTGGGTCCGTGTGTGCTATTCTCCATGCTTTTCTCTCTCTCCTTTGGGCTCAGGGTGAGATTGCTCTTCTTGGTCACTTGTCAGTTGGGTAGGATAATGTGTCTAGTTCTGTTCAAAAGCCTGGCAGTGGAAGTGAGCTATTTGAAGGCCTATTCTAGACCCTGCAGGCCTCTTTCCTTTTCTCTCTACAATGGCACAGACACTAGCCAATCTTTTAGACAGGGTTTAGTAATAAGTACAAAGCTGAGAAGAACATCCTGTTCTTACAGAACAGAGATGGATCAACAGCAAAAATTAATTTTTGGCCTTTCACAACACTGAGATATTTGCTACTATAGGATGACCTAGCCTCTCTGGACTAATAGACATGATCAACACCT
>NW_012155951.1:2278148-2278645 GCF_000956105.1 Propithecus coquereli | reverse complement strand
ACTGTTATACCCTGTAAATTGCTCAAATCTCCCCACTGACCATCACTGTAATTATTTCTGCTTGGAAATGAAGGGTTTGATCAGCAGAGAGGTTACTTTTTTATGTCTATCTTTTCTTCCATCGCCTGAACTACACATTCCCCCTTGGTGGTGGATTATTTCTGGAAATACAATATTTATCTCTGGGAGGGGTGCAATCAAAAAGAATTGAAGAAAACAACAATCAATTTCTGCAAATTTCTAAAGTTAATACTGACAGTGTGCCCTTCGTTGTCATATTTTAATAAAATCAGAGTAGTTAAGGTAATTGTTCCTTCTGAAATTGTGTAACTTAGGAAATGATTGGGGGAGGAAAGGAGTGAGGAAGGGAGAGAGGAAGGGAGAAAAAAAGAAAGAGAAAGGTGGAGAGGGAGTTCAAAATAGAAATGAAATTTTCTATTCATGTCTTTTACCCATGTTTTGATGAGGTCATTTGATTTTTTCTTGCTGAACAGAAA
>NW_012155951.1:2263089-2265728 GCF_000956105.1 Propithecus coquereli | reverse complement strand
CACTTATAGAGAAGAATGTAGGTTTATACATGGGAGAGTTCTTAATGTTCTTTATAAACAGAGAAATTAATGTGGTAACCTCTAAAGACCTATTCTCAGCTTATCAATCTTGGCTCAAGACCTGTAAGGTTTAAACAAGTTGGACTGAGAAGTTTTGCATCTTCTCACCGAGGGGAAAGGAAAACTTCCAAACTAAATCAATCAGAGTCCATCTTCTCAGCTCCTCCACTCAGACTCCTGAATGGCTTTGGAGAAATTCCGTAACTGTAACTGCCACCAACAAACGACGAGCCCTCACAAGAACTTCAGGTTCACTCTACCAACCCTTTTGATAAGCTTCTTTCATTTTTCCCTGCAATTTTCCTGACAAAAATCACCAGTACCAAAGTAATTCTGAAGTATCTCCAATATCACCAGTACCAGTCCACAAACCACCAAAGCTGATCTCAATACCTTCCAACAAAAATATTTTACTTTATATTTTAGCAGAAAATTTCAGTTGATGATTAATAAAACCTCATCAACTTCCTGCCTCCACGATTGTGACTATTATAGCTCAATAGCAATTTTAATCTGCTTCCTTTCCATTTCAGAACATAAAATATCCTTTTACTTCTTCAATACCAATTTCTCTACCTTTGTACTCAATCTCATCCCCACAGATTTTCTCTACAGAATTACTTAATCAAAAATTCACTTCTCTCCTACTCTCTCAAATTTTTCCCTTCTATGTGTCTGTTTAAGAGTATCCCACCCTTACTCTGCCTTTGACCCCATGCTTATTGTTAATTACCAGTTAAGTTTACTCAAAGCATCAGTGAAAATGTTATGTGTATGCAATAGACTACCATAGAATGAATATGAATATATATTACATATTTTCATATATATTATATGGTAGATGTTTACATCAATCAGAGGATTCCTAGCTAAAGTAACAGAAACCCAATTAAAACTAGAATAGAACATAAAGATATTTTATTTTCTTGTTTTCTAGGAATTTTAGAAGTTTGGAAGTTGGAAGTTTCCGGGCTAATTATCAAGAGTTCATATTCTCTCTTCCATTTTCAGGAAGTCAGCTTTTGTCCTCAGGATTGTCCTCTTTGTAGAAAGATGACTGCTGTAGCTCCAGAGATCATTGTAGAGACAATTACATCCAAAGGCTAGTAGTGAAGAAAAGGACATGACTCTTTTGGTATCTCTTATTAAAGACTTTTACAGAAGCCCAACAGCATGTTTCTCCTCATGCCCTGTTGTCCACAATCACCACTGAGAAAGATTTATCTCTTGGGACTGAGAAAGTTTCCAGATCGCTAAAGCATTTAGAACTTGAAACCCAAACAAAACTCTAGTTCTGATAACAAGGAAGAAGTCAGAGTGGAGGGAGTGCCAAAGTGTTCTTTGAACTATAAATTCAGTTAATTAATTGGAGTCCCAAACCTGAACATCATGGTTGGTTACGGTTTTGCTCTGCTGCTTAAACAGCCTTGGCTCCATCAAGGTCTCCAGTAGGACATTTTGTTATTTTTTTGTTAATTGACTCTAGGATCACAAAGAAAATAAGTACATATTGGTATGTGTGTATGTTTGTAGATGTGGCAGGGGAAGTGAGACAAGTGGAAAAATCCAATAAGAGTTATAAATTCATGACTAGGCTACTGAACGGAATTCTTAATCATTTCTAACACTTGACTGCTCCTTACACATGTTGAGAAATCTACCATTTAAATAGCCATAGGTCTATTGGCCCAGAAATAGAAGAAATTAGAACAAAGGATGAGGTTGGAATTCAGGGTTGAATAAGCATTTTACATTACTCTAAATCACAGTCCTGTTGCATTACACACTGCTGTGACTATAAAGGAATGCTTTTGACAAAGTACAGAGATGGGTCTCTACTCGTGCTCTTTCAGGCTAAGGACTCATCATGACTTTTCTATGATAGTGTGGACTGTTGGAAAATGGAAGAGAGATGTCACAGTAAACAGTAATATCTGTTAGAGGTGAGCTTGAACATAAGTCAAGTTTGATGCTTAAATGTTCTGAGAACATGTTTACGGGACTGCTGAATTGATCTCTCATTTTTCTCTTGCTCTTTATTTTCCTGTTCTTATTCTGGCATAACGTCGTTTCCCTACTCACTCTCGGACTCTTCTTCCATCTTTTCCTGGTCTTCCCTTTTTCCTCCTATCCAAACTTCTTTTTTGTCCATTATCTCCTCCTTCGTGACTCCTGCTTTGCTTCTTCTCTCCCTGTTCTCTTTAACCTCAGGAGTCAACTGGAGTGAATGTTTGTCCCTAATGGTCACTCCGGGGTCCACCTGTTTGGTCTGTACCTCAGCTCCTGGCCACATCCAGGTAAACTGCAACAAGCAGAGCCCTGGTTTAGTCAGGTTTCACTATGTAGACAAACAATCTAGATAAATAATTCTCAACCTCCGTTCACAAAAACACCCTTTTCCTCCTTTGTAGTGTGTTTTCAGGCCTTAAATTTTTTATGTTCCTGCTTTAACACTTCACTTCATAATGCCTCCATTAAAAAGTAATGTCTTTTTCTCTTCTGTTAAAAGAGGAATATCTTCCCAAGCAGCTATCTCTCAAGATGTGTTGAAATCCCAAGAGGAATAGTGTTTTACATTT
>NW_012155951.1:2260343-2263039 GCF_000956105.1 Propithecus coquereli | reverse complement strand
TCAGCCTAGCTCACAGCAACCTCAAACTCCTGGGCTCAAGCGATCCTACTGCCTTAGCCTCCCGAGTAGCTGGGACTATAGGCGCATGAGCCAGCCACCATGCCCGGCTCCCATTTCTGTTTTGTTCTTATCTTTCCCCAGCTCCAACAGAGTGTCTGACACATAATAAAAGCTCAATAGATATTTTTGAATGAATAAATGAATGAATACATGCAGTGGACAATAGGATAATGTCTAAGCAGACTAGAATTTACTATAGGAAAAGTCAGTTGCGAGTAACCTGCTTCTAGTTAGAAGTTTCGGATTCACAAAAAGAATTCTTTTCTAAAAAAGTAAATAAAGGTTTGACTTAGTGAAACTAGGATATAATGTTAGAATTCAGGTATAATTATATTGTAAAAATTTAGTTCTTACAGCCAGGAAGGATCATTAAAGTGTACTTGGTTGTGAACTTCTGATATCTTAAGCTACCGACTTTAGACTTCTTAGATCCCTTTAGCCCAAAGACTGGATCAATTCTAGAGTCTGAGATGAAACCACTGGGGGAACTGACCCCAATGCAAAACCACAGAAGAACTGAAAGCCAGGGAATAGCACAGTCTTGTGCCATATATATTAAATATGATGGCGATCCCATGAGATTATAACACTGTATTTTTACTGTACCTTTTCTATGTTTAGCTACACAAATACTTACCATTGTGTTACAATTGCCTACAGTATTCAGAACAGTAGCATGCTGTAAAGATTTGCAGCCAAGGAGCAACAGGCTATACCATAAAGCCTAGGTGTATAGTAGGCTATATCATCTAGGTTTGTGATGTTTGCACAATCACAAAATCTCCTGACACATTACTCAGAACTTGTTTCTGTCATTAAGCAATACACAACTGTAACAGAAATGGTTTCAATTCCCTTTTATGGAGCTTGGGACACGAAGGAAAACCACTTGACAGATGTTTCTTCCAAATTATCGCTAGACAAAGGCAGCTCCGGTGTCCTGCTAGAATCATGATGGGGTGGCCTCACTCAAAATTCCTCCTGTCTTGGAATATCTATGGATTTTATTGACCAGAAAAACGAGTTGAACCTCATCACCACACTTCATTAAAGGCATTCTCTACAACCACGGCCATTGTCTGGATACTGCTTTTCCTGAGACTGGTAACATTTAAGTCCATACCACTGAAGTCTCTGTAACCAGCAGAGAAGGTTTTGCTTTTATCAGCACCCACCTCTAATGATGCACCACCACTACTTCCTTTATCAAGAGCTGATTGGCAGAACCTGCAAGAGATGGTCTTTCCTTTTGTCCTCAGGAAAGAATGACTTTCCACAGTATTTACTCTTTTTATTTATTTATTTATTTGTTTGTTTGTTTATTTATTTATTTATTTTTTGAGACAGAGTCTCAGTCTTTTGCCTGGGCTAGAGTGCCATGGCTTCAGCCTAGCTCACAGCAACCTCCAACTCCTGGGCTCAAATGATCCTCCTGCCTCAGCCTCCCGAGTAGGTGGGACTACAGGCACGCGCCACCATGCCCAGCTAATTTTTTGTGTATATTTTTAGTTGTCTAGCTAATTTCTTTCTATTTTTAGTAGCGATGGAGTGTCGCTCTTGCTCAGGCTGGTCTCGAACTCCTGAGCTCAAACAATCCACCCGCCTCGGCCTCCCAGAGTGCTAGGATTACAGACGTGAGCCACCGCGCCTGGCGATATTTACTCTTTTTACAGACTATCAGACAAGAGCCCTCTCCTCTCCATCTTAAGGACAATGCGGCCTCAGAATTTCAGTCTTTTTTTCAAGACTAGGTTAGAAGAAGGGGCATTGGCATTTGCACTTTCTGATGTAGAATACTACAGCTTAGGATAATACCACAGGTGCACGTAGATGCAAGGAATTTACATGAAAGTTACGTCAAGCTCCTGAGGAGACCGATGACAGATAAAGCTAGGATGATACTGGCTGGTTGTTCATACTCGGGTCACTCTGAATAATATGGAGACTTGGAATTGAAACATGGGTTAAGTCAGATGCTAGATGTTCCAGCAAAGTCGGGACCCATGGGAGCCTTCATTCCTAGTTTAAAAATAATGTTCAATGATGGGATAGCATGTGGAGTAGATGATAGTGTTTCCTGATTTATAACATGTAAGCAATCACCAATTCAATGAGGTATCACCTAACCCCGGTGAGATTGGCCTCTATCTCTTTATAAGATTGATTTTATTACAGATCATCCTAAATTGTGTTGGTAGCCCAAGAAAATAAATTTAAATTTATTTTTTAGCTTAGTTTCATTTGAAACTATGTTCATTGGAGTGCTAGTGTTGAAGGGGTGTGCCCAGGGGGCCAATACAGAAGTAAAGAGGCAAAATTTAAATGACTGTCAGGTGGGGGGTAGGAGCATTATGTCCTCTATCTTCTTTATTCAAAGTAGCTTCATTTTTACTTATTTAAAATAGTAACATTTTGCATAATATTTTCCTTCCTTAAAATGCTCTTCTCTTCCCAATATAAAAGTTTCTCACTTATAGAGAAGAATGTAGGTTTATACATGGGAGAGTTCTTAATGTTCTTTATAAACAGAGAAATTAATGTGGTAACCTCTAAAGACCTATTCTCAGCTTATCAATCTTGGCTCAAGACCTGTAAGGTTTAAACAAGTTGGACTGAGAAGTTTTGCATCTTCTCAC
>NW_012155951.1:2257989-2260293 GCF_000956105.1 Propithecus coquereli | reverse complement strand
CTGAGGTCATTTTTCAAGGCCATTTTGGTTCTAGCTGGTTTGGGCCTGCTTCTCCACCACCTCCTGTTTTATCAGAGACCTTGGTTAGGGTTTTAGGATTCATTATCGAGCAGGACCTGCAGGTTCCCTATCTCACCCTCACTTAAAGCTAAATAGGATTGATTAGTTCCTCCTCTCACTTGGAAAATATTCTTCCCATTTGAACATACTTTATGAGCTCACTTTTCCTTACAGTTTATGGAAAAACAGCAAGTATGACAAAAGGAGATAGTGGACCCTTGGGATGTGGGGTCTAGTGGTGTATGTAGGAAGAGAGAGGAAGGGTCCCAACTCTCCCAGATGACCTCTGCTTTGCCTTCCTTATCTGTCCATTGTGTGCTAGACTCGGCCATCCCTAAGGACTTTTCTAGATCAAAATAAGTCAGAGTCTCTTCTCTTCTTAGAAAGAAGATACTCAAAAATTATTAGGGGAAAATAATTTTCATTTATAACAAGATAAAAGTCAGAACCAATAGCAAATCAGGTCAAGAGGAAGAAATAGAGGAAGAAAGAGGTTAATGAAAAAGTGTTTTATTCTATTTATGTATTGAGGTGGGAATCGTTTTAACTATAATTGTGGTTGTATAAACTGTTAACTCATATACTTTTCCTAAAGTCTTAAAACTCAGGCTTTTCTCTTGTCTTTTTTTCCATCTTTCCTTCTCTCTCTCTCTTTCTCTCTCTGTGTCTCTGTCTGCCTATCTCTCTTTCTCTCTGCCTCTGTCTCAGTATCTCTCTCTCTGTCTCTCTCTTTGCTTCCTTCCTTCCTTCCCCCCCTTTTTTTTCTTTTTCTTATCTCAATGGGGGTCAAAGAGTCCCATTGAAGGCTGGTGGTTTCAGAATATGTTTCCTGGAGAGAGGATCCCTCTGAGTGTGAAGGTCACATACTAATGAGATGCAGGATGCAGTGTATAAAGTGCTTGCTCTAGCATCCAAATCTCAAAAGGTTGTAGAAATAAAAGTTTGTCATCTTTTCCATTTTTTAAAGAAAATGTGAATGGAAAAATTCTAACTGTGTTCCCAGAGGAAATGCTTGCCCTGGAACTGAGAATATATAGATTTCTTCTGTCTATTACTGGAGTATCTGAGGAAATTCGACACCTTACACTCCTATCCATTTTGATGTATGACTTCTGAGTTTTTTACACTGTGTCTACATATGCTAATTTAAGCAGTAGGGATAAAAAAAAGAGTCATGACTACTTCTTAGAGTCATTGGATTTAGATGCCATTCTGCCCCAATTTACAGATGAGGATACTAAGGCTCTGAGAAGAGAGGCAACTTGCCCAAAGCCACAGACCTAATTGGAGACAGAACTGACACTAGAATCTTTCTGTCCACGTGCAAGAATGAGTGAATAACACTTAGTTATGAAAGTATAACTTATTTCACCAGATATACACTTCAGATGAATCCTTTCATGGGCATTTAAAGAACACCGTTAATTATCCATGAGAGAACCCTAGGCTAATTAGTCCAACAGCGTGGCCCAGGCTAATCTTACTATGGCCATGCAAAGTCACTTTAGTTTTAGGAAACCAACAATGTTTTAGCAATGACCAGGGGTCTAAGAGCATCCAAGATAAAAGTACATGCATTTGCTTAAAAGGAGGAAAAGGGTGCAATGGAAATTGTGAGTGTGAAATTCAGAAAGAATACCTGCCAGCACACTGATTTCCCCATGCTTTAGTTGACTTCAGGTTTAAGAATTGTTTTTGATATGCATATCACTGCTTCTTGTTCAAGTTAATTTGTTTAAACATTCATGAAGGGGAAGGTTTTTTAATAGAAATGTGCCAAATGTTTTTTTCAATTACAGACAAACTGGGGTGTTTGCTGATCCATGAACAACGTGAATATTCAGTTGTGGAGAGTTTTACCGCCTAGTAGGAAAGTTTTTATTTTTACCCTCTCTGTTAAATGCCAAAATCTGTAAGGAAAATGATAGAAAACCGCTTCAGCATCAGCTCCCTCACAAATGACTTGTTTTGAATAAGGCAGAGGATTGGCTTTGGCTTTGTTGGTACAGAAAACAAAAACAAACCAAATGTGCATGGGCCAGAGGCAGTGGAGAAAATGACTCCATGGGCTGACAAAACCAGCGAGGAAGCAGCAAGATCAGCATGAGTGTAGAAAGATGACCTTCATTTTATGATCTAATAGGTTGAGGGTGATGCTGTGGGAAATTGAGTCAGAGACTCCAGGGAAGTTAGTCATTAGAGGCATCTCAGCTGACCTTCCAAAAACAGTCTGTCCTGTAGGTG
>NW_012155951.1:2247130-2248088 GCF_000956105.1 Propithecus coquereli | reverse complement strand
AAATCCGGGTGGTTGTGAAAATTAAAGATATAATATTTAGAAAACCGACTGGCTTACTCTCTAGTCCTCAAGAACCTCACATTCTTGTCATAGCAGGTTTTCAGTCATTCTAATTAAAAATTTTTATCAGACCCCTCACCATGCTCTTATAAGTTTATTTTTCCCCATAATAAAGGTAAACCAAGAATATGGCATAGACATGGCCTAGATTAGCAGGGAAGAGCTATGACTCTAGAATCAGATGGCTTGCATTCAAATCCGGGTGGTTGTGAAAATTAAAGATATAATGTACAGAAAATGGCTTAGGTACAAACTGAGCATCAGGGAAGCGTTAGGCATTTTATTGGTGTCCTGACTCAGGGCCAGCTTTCTGGACTTGTGACTTGTGCAGTCAAACACAGTTCTATCTTCAATGGGGTCCGTATTCGCTTTAATGTTCTATTATCACTGTCTTGAGTTCTTAATAAACTTTATCTCTGAACTTGTGTTTTATAAGTGACATTCTATGGGACAGTGGAGCTTGCACATGAGCAGAGGAGATACTCCCAACATGCAAGATTACCAGCATTCCTCACCAATCACTTGCATTTAAAATTCACAAGGTACCAAGAGCAAAGAATTCCAAAGGGCCCAAAGTGAGCTGAAGTGCAGTAAGACTCAAAAGTACAAGGTAGGTGTGTTTCATCTACAAGGAAGTAAGGGGGGGCCACATGTTTCCCAGGAGGCCACACTTTCCATTTGAACCAGAATTTGCTTTGAATGCAGAATAAAGACACTTGTGTTTAAGAATCCTGAACAGTTGAGGATCCCTATCATATATTTCCATGCTCAAGTTATTTCTCTGTATATCAGCTATTATACTTACATTGAAAACAATGTGTTAGAAGGAAAGGAAAAGATAGGGCAATACGTAATTCTTTATTTTTTTCAAATCTTCCATATTTATCCTTAAGCTGGA
>NW_012155951.1:2242984-2247080 GCF_000956105.1 Propithecus coquereli | reverse complement strand
GGAATTCTTAATCATTTCTAACACTTGACTGCTCCTTACACATGTTGAGAAATCTACCATTTAAATAGCCATAGGTCTATTGGCCCAGAAATAGAAGAAATTAGAACAAAGGATGAGGTTGGAATTCAGGGTTGAATAAGCATTTTACATTACTCTAAATCACAGTCCTGTTGCATTACACACTGCTGTGACTATAAAGGAATGCTTTTGACAAAGTACAGAGATGGGTCTCTACTCGTGCTCTTTCAGGCTAAGGACTCATCATGACTTTTCTATGATAGTGTGGACTGTTGGAAAATGGAAGAGAGATGTCACAGTAAACAGTAATATCTGTTACAGGTGAGCTTGAACATAAGTCAAGTTTGATGCTTAAATGTTCTGAGAACATGTTTACGGGACTGCTGAATTGATCTCTCATTTTTCTCTTGCTCTTTATTTTCCTGTTCTTATTCTGGCATAACGTCATTTCCCTACTCACTCTCGGACTCTTCTTCCATCTTTTCCTGGTCTTCCCTTTTTCCTCCTATCCAAACTTCTTTTTTGTCCATTATCTCCTCCTTCGTGACTCCTGCTTTGCTTCTTCTCTCCCTGTTCTCTTTAACCTCAGGAGTCAACTGGAGTGAATGTTTGTCCCTAATGGTCACTCCGGGGTCCACCTGTTTGGTCTGTACCTCAGCTCCTGGCCACATCCAGGTAAACTGCAACAAGCAGAGCCCTGGTTTAGTCAGGTTTCACTATGTAGACAAACAATCTAGATAAATAATTCTCAACCTCCGTTCACAAAAACACCCTTTTCCTCCTTTGTAGTGTGTTTTCAGGCCTTAAATTTTTTATGTTCCTGCTTTAACACTTCACTTCATAATGCCTCCATTAAAAAGTAATGTCTTTTTCTCTTCTGTTAAAAGAGGAATATCTTCCCAAGCAGCTATCTCTCAAGATGTGTTGAAATCCCAAGAGGAATAGTGTTTTACATTTAAAAAAAAAAAAAATGCTTTTCCATGTATTATCTTGTTTGAAACTCCTCAAAATCATGTGAAGTAGGGAAGGAAGTAAAACTGCTTCAGAGAAGTTTGGGCAATGATGTTACAAACTAATTAACAGCAGAATTAGATCCCAGTCTTCATAATATTGCCTCCTATATGTTTGCGTTAGAGTAATGTTATATGGAATAAGCAGATATAAAGATAGTGAATATGCAATAAATAATACGTATGATTTTTCTTCTTCTTTATCTTTGAGGGGAAGTAACGTTGCAATTACTTATCCCATGGAAACTGGAACTGCTTCCCTTGAGTGACAGGCACACCCTTATCTCTACAGGCCCAGGTGTTTTTCTCTGTCCTTTAGTCCATTTTACTCAGATATGGGACATGGCATCAGTACCAGTCAAAAAATGCACATCGGTCTCATTTCTTTTTCCTTCCTTCCCTCTTTCTTTCCTTGCTTCCCTCCCTATTGTCTCTCCCTACCCTCCCTCCTTTCTCCCTCTCTCTTTCTCTGTCTCCATCTCTCCTTTCTTATTCTTTATTTCTTTAGTTTCCTCACTTTCCACTCACATTTCTAAGAAAAGATGAGAAATCTTCAATTCCCTGCATTCACATTGTCTTTGTTTTCATCCCTTCCCCCACCTTCAGTCCTATAATGTAATGCCAATTATTAGAAAATATAATTCACCATGTCTCACACTATTATTTATAATCTACTCAAGCATTTTCTTCACATTCTTAATATCCCCAGTGTCAGAGAGAATTACAGCTGAGAAGCTGACTGCAGGACTCTGTATAACAAGAGGAGAGAGGAGCATTGTTTTAGTAGATAAATTTTCCATTGTGCAGAGAGGTTTCATGATTTTTCTAGAATGGTTAGATGTTTTGTTATGCACTTAAAATTATTTCTGCAAAAAAACCCCAAAAATTCTATGATTAAGCTTTTTGTTTCATTGTTTTTATAGTAATAAGAAAAGAAAAATTTCAGGAGATCATTTTCATCGGAAGGGAACCTCTTCCGATGCATTTACAAAGATATCTAGTAGATGATGATCCCTGAGCAGTTTAGATTTGTAATATGGCTCTGAGTATGTGTGGCTCATTCTATACCTTTGATTCTAAATTTCTCCAGCCCCTGACACACACAAACACACACAATCAGACACACACACTTCACAGCAGGGGGAACTCTTTGAGGATAAACAAATGAAGTTTGTATCTTTCCTCCAAAATTTGGCAATTGACTTAGTCTCTGTCCTGACCAATCTTCCTTCCTTCTTTCCTTGCATTCTTCCATTCTTTCACCAAGGATAAAATTCACCAACTTACTGGGAGTTAAGATAGAGGTAGACAGAAAAGAGAAAAGGAAAAATGTATACAAATTTTGGAAATAGGATGGTGAATGGGATAGAAAGTGAAGGGAGAACAGAAGATGGGGACAAGGTAGAAAAAATAATTAATTCCTCCTAAGCTAGAAATATTCTGTCTGGTTCCCTGGATATGAGAGAAAGCCAATGAAATTTAATTTTAAGACCTCAGCTCCTTTGTCAGGGCCATAACACACACACGTACAGACACAAATATGCATGCACACACACACATGCACATGCAAACATACACCATTTCCTTCTGTGTCACCAGTTCCAGAGACTTTGTCTGTCCCATCTTGATCATTGCAAGCACTCACTTACCCTCTTGAGCTCCTTTTTCTTGAATAACTCAGGGGCAGGCCACTATCTCTCTAGCTACTTGTCCTTCTTCTACTCCTTTGTCCAATTTTTGAAACAAGCAGAGAGATGCTTTACATTTTGAGAATTTCGGTGCTAATTATGATAGGAAAATAGGCACATAAAACCAATAATAAACTAGAAGGAATTACAAACATTTTAGAATTTTATGTATGACCAAGCTCTCTAATGTGCATTTTACAAAATCCTCTGAAATCCATCTATCCATGCAGCTAAGTGACATTCTTGCATATCATTTTTATAACATAGATCATAGTCCTAGCAGAATCAGTTTGATTTTCTCATATGTATTTCTTTATGGTTGGACTCCATAGTTCCACTAATGAATCAGTGCATCATTTAGAATTTTGTTTGCTTGTCTTATAAATTCTATCTGGGCACAGTACATTTTTTTCTATATGAAATAGACTACAGAGTATAAAATCAGCCACTGACTTCATGAATCATACCTTGTTTAGACAGGTAGTCAAAGACAAATTCAGTCATATTTAGCAATAAACTATCGTCAGTGTTCAAAGGTGACCAACTAAAAGTGCATTAATTTCCTAGGACTGCCATAAAAAATTACCAAAAACTGGGTAGCTTAATTAAAACAATAGAAATTTATTCTCACATGTTCCTGGAGGCTAAAAGTTTGAAATCAAGGTATCATCAGGATTTATTCTTTCTTGGGGCTTAAGAGGAGAATCTGTCCCATGCCTCTCTCCTAGCTTCTGGTAGTTTCTGGCAATCTTGGTTTTTCCTGTCTTGTAGATGTATCACTCCAATTTCACTTTCTGTATTCACATAGTGTTTTCCTTTCTGTGTGTATTTCTGTCCAAATTTTTCTCTTTTATAAAAATACCACTAATTATATTGGGTTTAGATGTCACTCTAATTTAGTATCACCTCATCTTAACTGCTTACATCTGCAAAGAGCCTATTTCCAAATAATGCCATATTTTGAGGTTTCAGGTGAACATGAGTTTTCCAGGACACTATTCAATTCACAACAGATGGCAAACCTGGGTCATTCTACTTACCTGAAAGGCAAGCTTAAACATGATGTTCTTGAATATTTCATTCCTCTCTCTACCTAGTGTATATTGTACTTTTCTGCAAAATAGGAAGGCTTACATGTACTCCCAGGGTATAGAAGGTCACATAATTGATGGCTACTTAATCACTACCCAGGCCCTCACTTGAAAACTAGCACGACCAGTCAGAATCACATGGCCGGTGCCTGGGACTCTGAAAATAAAGTGCACTCTGTGATTTTATTTAAACCTATAGACTTGTAATTCACCTAACTAGACAGAACACTTCCAAAATGAACTTTACAGAACTAAATGGCTTTTACCCAAATCTACTTGTAAAGCTCCT
>NW_012155951.1:2236641-2240914 GCF_000956105.1 Propithecus coquereli | reverse complement strand
AGTTGAGTGAATTTTGCGAAGTGTTTCCACTGTTTTGGTAAGAACTAAATACATATGAATATATATGAGCTTGAAATAATTAATTGCGTGATTCTGGTGATTCCACATACAATTTACATTTCCTTATATTTGTATTTCAAACTGGCATTGCACAATATAAAGATGACCAATAAAATTCATGCTAATACTTTAAATTTAATTTTTCAAAAATAACATTAAATAGCAAATAAAAAATAAGCTTATCAAGAGACCATAGAGTGAAGAAAAAACTTTGTATTTCAATAACCTTCATGGACATATTTTTTCTGCTTTTTGAACTAGGACCTTGCTGTTGTATTTTGCACTAAACTCCACATATTATGTAGCTAGTCCCATTTTCACTCTTATTAATATAATCATTATCAACATGTCTGGGCTGGGACTTCATGGTTAAAAATCACTAGAGAAACTAGAAATAATTTTGCAAAATTACTATTCCAATCAGGAAACTGTACCTTATCTATAGTTCAATGCAATTCTCACCCTGTAATTTATTGCTAAAACTAAGAATATATTTTTTAAATTACACAAATATTGGATTCTGAAGAATGTCAGATTATTTTATATTTTGTTCAGATTCCTCTTCGGGAAGAAAACAGCACCATTGTGTTTGTTCCATCTCATCCCAGTGAGAATTGGCCTCTCACTTCTCTAAATGGATGCATTATTCCAAATGGTCCACACTTGTGGCACAGAGCTTGTCATTTGCATTGTGGTTGCTCACGGTGCCTCAACTCCCCAACTACAATGAGCCTTGGGGGCCCTATTTGTAGCATCCTTTATAGTGGACAAACTTTCACAGTATAATCTAGTCTTTTCTTTATGATTAAATGAGTGAATAGGCTGAGGAATTGAACAGACCGTGAATCCACTGTAATTATTGCTGTAAGAAGGGGAGGGGTCTCATCCTGAGGTATTACGTTAACTTCTGATTTTGACTGCCTTTATGCTTTCACCAGAGAGAAGGCAGCAACGTGTCAGTTACCATAGAATGTTGTCTTCATCTTTCCGGAATGGAGCTGTTTGATTCCCCTATTTCGATTTATTATGGTGAGATAAATAATAGTTCTTATAATTGAAAGTGAACAGAGAAATTCTGATACGAGTGAGCAGAGAGACATTGGACACAATGTTCAAAGGGAAGAACTACCTAAATCTGTCTTCAGCAGAAGCAGTCTCTGCCCTATTTAAACATCCTCAAATCCAGATTCCATTCATGTAGTCCCACCCTGAGCAGGGAAGACTTTCACCCCATATATTGCACTGCACAATTAACTCGCTGCCTCGTGGGGACGGGGGCAGTTCGCGCTCCTCCGGTGCTTCATGTATCATCTGGTGCCAGAGGCAATGAGAATACAACATTGATGGACCAATGGACTGATCCAATATGGCAAATCCTATATTCCTGTTTGGGTACAAATGAATAACCTCATACAGTTCTGCACACATTCAACAAAATGATGGAAGGGAGGGGAAAAAAAAAAAAAACAAATGGAATTTCCTGATCATTGCATTCCACTTTATTTCTCTGTTTTAACTTTGTAAGTGAATTCAATGTCTGTAGAAAGCAATTGATGGCTCTAAAAGAAAAGGAAAGAAAAATGTTAAAGCCCCAAACCTCCATTTGTGCACTGTTAGGCTGGGTTCTCTCGTCCTGCTGGCACCCTCAGCGGGGCTCCCCACCGTACGGCTGTCAAAGGCCATCTCAGCATTTCAGGACCAACTGGTTGTAGATCCTACAGGACAGGCAAGCAGCTGTAGGTTTTCTGTCTTTTATTAGTGGGGGATAGTACAGGGGTGAGGATAAATGGGGGAGGAACTGACTAGGTGTATGTGAAAGAAAAAAGTGCTGCCTCAGTTTTGCTCCAAATTTCTCACCTCTCTCTTATCTTCTCTAAGGGATCAAGTTCCATGTCCATCATTTCACCTTCTCCACAGCCCGCTGTGTACATTTTTTCAACTTCTAACTTTATAGAATGTCCTACAATTTACTTTCCCTGCCAATCTCATTCCTGTGCTGTATTTCTTCATGTCCTGCCTCCTGTATGAAGTCTTTCCTAATCAACCCCGACCATAGTATCCCTCTGTTACTATGAGTTTCTGAAAGATGTGTCACATGTTACTTGTTTGTCATCATGTTACGCTGCACTTTAATTTTGTTTTGTACAAACATATATTTTTTTCTATTCTATAAATTAATGAAGGGAAGGTCTGGAATTTTTTTTATCGCCTACAGCTCCTGGCAGTGCCTTTTACATAATAAGTTCATAATTAATATTTGTTAATAAAAACTACTGTCATCCTTAAAGTAAACATATGCAGGCCACCTGCTTAAAATATACGTATATATGTGTGTGCATATGCCTAAGTAATTTTCTACGTATACTTATATTTTAAATATTCAATAAAAGTATAAGAAATAGTCAATTTTTCTTATTTTGATATATTTGCATGGCCTTAAAATAGCTAAAAGACAGACCCTACATTTCTAAGTGTCAAACTCTGCCAAGCACTATCCTACTCCATGGGTAGTCTTTCTTTTTTCCTTTCTTTTTTTTTTTTTTTTTACCCATCAAGCATCAAGGACTGGGAAGTCTAATTCCGACTTGATTATATCTGGGTAAAGAAAGGAGGAAGTAGGATAAAACTGCCCATCATCACTCAATCAGCCAATTGAAAAGATCCGACTATATCAGTCACGAAAGCAGACAAGAATGAGCAGGACAAATGTGCAAACAGCACGATGGGCATAAACAATATATGCAATGCAAGCAGGCAATGCTGCAGGAAGAGCTCAAAAATAATTGAATGTGAACACTATGCATAAATCCAGATGAGATTCGAGCTCTGACCTTGAGGTGAATAGACTCCTTAAACTGCAACCAAATCTTTCTATTCTAAAAGGATTAAATCTCTGAAAATCATTCTCTTTCTTTGCATTCATGTTTCACACTTTGTAATGCTCACACAGAAAGGGCAAATATGCCAGCAGTTTGGTGTTTACTTTCTTGTGTTTCTTTTCTTCCCAGTTAGCTGATATCGGCTTTACTGCAGATCAGCGTGGATGAGCCCTATTCACCTTCCGATTATGGTTTGTAATTGTCAATACCAGGTTAGCAAGCTTTCTAATGGAAATTACCAGTGCACGGAAGAATGATAAAGCGATCTGCTCAGGTGGAAGAAATATAGGCTCTAGAGCCCAAGTCATCTTTTCTAGGGTTCACAATAATTATGAGAAAAAATTTAATAAACTTTTGCATGAAACTTGTAACACAATACCTCTCAATCCTATTGTTGCCATTGCATTGCAAACTAGACAATACCAGCAGAGAACTAAATGTTCAAAGATAGGCTGGGCAAGGCTTTGTCCTGACTGCTTTTCTGTGGCCTCAGAGTTAAGTTTGAATTCAACTCCGAAAACAAGGTTGCCTGTGGCATTTACAAGTTTGAGTCTTCCTTTCTCGCCAGACAGGTGGCAATGATCACAGAGCTCAAACTTACTTAGAATAGCAGATACCACAACAGACAGTGGTTTCTTAGTTCAGAGCTTGAAAGGATTAAAACTGGATTAGGAGGAGGAAGGATGTTTTCCCAACGGGCAATATTTATAACAAGAAAAAGCCTTTTTTCCTCCCCCTCTACAAGAATAACAAGGAGGAAAAATGAATCCAAGCAATAATTCTCAAAATGGTAAGATGTGGGACAGACTTAAGAAATACACCTTTCTAATTCCCAGACAATTTATGTGTGTTTGCCTAAGTATCCAATTAGCAGGCACAGATGCCATTTTGCATTAAAAAATATAAGGTTTTACAACTGCAAACCAGCTGTGCCCGTAAATTTCACCAATCACTTTGCAGAGGTCTACCAAGATTTTGGACCTGAATATTATGAAATCTATTTCCCTTAGCATTAAAATAATCAAAGATTGATAGACATTTTTGTCTAGTAAAATATTTTCCTCACAAAAGAAAGGGGAAATCACAACACGTGCATAGTCATGAGCCTCACAGAAATAGATTATTTCTGACCCATCAAAAGTCTACGTTCTAAAACAGGTCTGCCTGGTGAAATTTTTTACAATGATAGGAGTGCTCTATATCTCCATTTTTCATTACTGTAGCCACTTGCCAAAGTGGCAATTGAGCCCTTAAAATGTAGCTAATGCAACCGTCAGACTCTATTCTTAATTTTATTTAATTTTAGCTACCTTAAATAGCCATATGAGCTAATA